>NC_063047.1:29753481-30053481 GCF_018812025.1 Megalobrama amblycephala
TCCACTTCGTGAAGTGGACAAGGGAAGTTTATATGGACAGACCCTTGCTCCCTCGATTTTGACAGAGGGAGCGAGTCTACTTCATATGTACACTTCAGGCAGCTCCATATACCACAATGCAAAACGATTGTGACGTCACCGCATATTGCGTTTAATTTACCCCACCACAAACAATTCTATGACATATTAATTATTTTTTGAATATTTAAAACAACCCAAACAGACCTATATGCATATAGAATGCTGCATTAAACAATTTCTTAAGAAAAAACGCATAAAAAATCCCTATCATACTATCGTTGTAGCTAAATAAACAGAAGATTGAAATGCTTTGTTTGATTAAACATGACTAATAAACACACGACTGCCTTATTCTGTGTAAGAAGCCACATCATCTCACAGAAGGATGCTCAACTGTCATTATGAAGTGAGTCTGGAGTAAAAACATGTTATTAAATGTTGTCTTTTGTTGAACAAGATGTTAATAAATGCATTTCATGTTTGAAAAGATGTTTGACGCGTGTTGCTTTTTCAAATGTACATTATAAGCGACTCAAACTCGCAGTGCTTTCAGATGGATTAGCATTTGGAGCTATACTTCATTGACAAGCTGCTCATAAAAAAGTTTCATATTCACATTAAGAATCGCGTTTAAGCGCTTATTTTTCGTATCGTGCGATAAATCGTGCAGCCCTATTCCTTACTGACGGCCACCAATTAGAGTATCTTTCCTTTGTTATATTGTCTGATAAAAGGATCCATATGGATCCGTAAGGTTCTAATTGTGACGGTATAAAGCATAGTGTATCAGTGTGTAATTGATGGGAGGCACCTATTAAAGGGTTAGATTACCCAGAAATAAAAATTCTACCATTAATTACTTACCCTCTTGTTCCAAACCTGTAAGACTTTCATTCATCTTCGGAACCCAAATGAAGATTTTTCAATGAAATCTGAGAGCTTTCTGTCCCTCCATAGACAGCCTACGCAACTACCACTTTGACTCTTCAAAACGTTTGATTGTAAAACTAATCCATATGAATTGAATGGTTTAGCCTACATTTTCTGAAGATACTCAATCACTTTATATGATGAACAGGTTTAATTTGTTTTTGTTTTTTCACATATAAACATTGATCAGCGAACATAAACAGAAGCTCAACCGAACCTGCGTGACGCGAGAGAACAAACTTGCTGCATGACACGAGAATGAACCTCATTGGTTTTCGCATGTCAAGCAAACATGCTTGAGCTTCTGTTTACCACGACTGATGTGTGAATTGATGAATGTTTATGAACTTATTAATCTTTATGAACTTTTTGAAGCATCAAAGTGTCAGTTGTGTAGCTGTCAATGAAGGGACAGAAAGCTCTCAGATTCATTAAAAAAATCTTCATTTGTGATCTGAAGATGAACGAAAGTCTTACAGGTTTGGAACGACATGAGGGTGAGTAATTAATGACAGAATTTTCATTTTTGGGTGAACTAACCCTTTAAGGAACTAGACATTTTTAGAGTGGTCTTTGCCTATATGTCATGATGCCAGGGCATTGCTGGGGGGTTGCGGGGATTTTCCGAGTGATTACTTGATTGTTCTGGGTGGTTCTGGTTTGCTTGCTGGTGTGTTCTGGAAGTTTGTTAGGTGGTTGCTGGGTGTTCCAGGTGGACGCTAAGTGGTTGTTAAGTGGTTGCTACTTGCTAGGTGATTTTGCACTGCTCTAATTTACAATCTCTATGATATCCTGGTCTTTAGATAGATATGGCTCAGTTCCCTCCCTTCTGTGTCTGTAAGATTTTTTTTTTATTGTATTATCCGCTAGGTGAATATCCTAAGTGCAATCACTTAGAAAAGTAATAGCACACTTCTCCTCAACAAGCCACATGATTTGAAGAATCATTCATGTCTGTAATAGAACAACTTTGCAAGTTATGCACTGAAGTTTAATACTAAGGTTGTGGGTTTGTAGAATAGAATAGCATAATATAATAAAATAAAAAATGTGAAAACCCTTATTTGGAACCTTTATTATTAAAAGTGTAGTGGCCAGCTTTGAGGCATGAAACACATTTCATAGCCTCAATCTCTTTCCAATAATTTCCTATTACTCTCTATTTTAGGTCAGAGTAGAAAAGTTCTCAATTGCTTATGTATTCCTGAAAAGAATTAAAGACACCGTACTGATTGACAGTTGAGGCTTGCTGTCCTTTAACGGACACACCACAATAGCAATTTAACCCAAAGACCAGAAACGTGTTCTGACCAGAGCTTTACCTTTACTGCACTGACAGTTGGGAATCAAAATGGCACGCAGCCCCGTTATTTGTCAGTGGATTTGTTAACACTGACAAGCACAACCTTTTATTGATACAGCAACGAGGACAACCGCTGAGCAAGACGTGTTATAACCTTTGGAAATATCAGGTAGACCATCATATTTTCTGCTAACGGCGTTTTCATAAATAGTGCCAAACGCCTCCTGTTTGGGTTCAGAAAGGATACCACTTTCTACAGCAAATTATCATTTCAAGGAGATAAGTGTTAATAATTGATTACAGCATTTTATAACGCTTTCAAGATCGTTTTCCCCTCTCCATGTTAGTTCTGTTCTATAGGCTCTCTCGATTTGGTTTTGCTTAGACCGTTCACCCACATGCTGATGATAAAGCTGAAACAAAGTTGTCTGTGTTTCAGTATTCTTCATATTTTATTCAAAAACAAAATGAGCACGATTGCTTTGTTTACCTGCATAGCTTCCTCAACGTCATACTGGAGCATTCTTTTGAAAACAGCCGTGCTGTATATACACAAGGGATGGGAAGCTTTCTCATGATTGCATCATATCCAGAGCTGACAAGAATTCTCTGAGTTGTATGGAGATTGTTCTCCATAAGTTATTGATATACAGTAGATGTCACTTAGCATGTCAATCCCTCTCAGGAGGATCAGTGACAAAGTTTCAGGCTTTACCATTTTGGTAACGGTGTATTTGTTAGCAACTGTAGGCCTTTATATCATGAAAAGATACTATCCATGAATTTGGGTCATTCAAATTACAGGATTAGGTACATGGTAATGGTAACGGATATGACAATTTTGATGTATTTGGACTTGGTGGAATAGATCTGCTACGCTGCTGCTGCAGAGAAAGTACCGAGTAAGGTGACCACCTGGCTATTGATCTGTTGCAGGACAGTAGATGTGATTTTGCAGGACAATACGGGACACGTGTGAGACAGATACATTTACAACCACTACGCTATGTAAATATTGATTTACATTTGTTGGCAAACTTTTATTTTTTTAATGTTCCGATTAATGTTTCTGGCGGTGGGTGCCCACATTATAATGTTGCAGTTCTGGCAACATTAAATCCTGGAGAGAAGACAATTCTAGATTAATGGCTGCACATGCAGGAGGACAATGCACATGTAATATCTCAGCGAGAGCGTGCACGCCTCCAGAATCCGCCTGTGAGCGGAGAGATTGCTCGTGCATTTGATGTGCTGTGTTACAATAATGCGCTCTCGACATTTTTCATTATTATATAACGCCATAGAACCCGCATTAAATGAACTATTAATGTGAGAAGAAAGTCATGTCTGAAATTTTTTATTGGTAAAAACGAATGGCGAATATCTTGTGCTTTTCAGTAGGTGCTCGACTATTTCCGTGGAGTAGCGCTCGAGGATCCATGGGATCGGTGCATGTTCGTTGGAAATATTTAACATCAAGATGGATGATTACTGTACATGCTTTAAATGATCAGTTTGGGCAGCTTTGAGCAGCTCTTGAGGTATATGAGATGAAATTCCTACTGTTGTCGTTGTGTTTACTGACTTTGATGAGGCCCGCACTTATTCCTTTGCGCTGTCCACTCAGTTGTCATCAATGGGAAAACCTCTCTCTATGATTGCGTTTGTTGGTTCTTTTCACAAATAGAATATGACGGCTGCACAAATAGATTTTTAAATGCCAGTCAGTTTTTATTATATTTCATATTGTGGTATTGTAATTTCAGGGATGAAAAAATTATAATACAGACATAAATGAAATGTGGGACACTATGTAAGTCTTGCGGGACGTGGGACAAAGCTCCCAATTTCGGGACTGTACCACAAAACGCGGGACAAAGCTCCCAATTTCGGGACTGTACCACAAAACGCGGGACGGGTTATCACCCTAGTACCGAGGCTTGCTACTGCCAATACATTCACAGACATTGCTGTGAGCATGTAAGACATGCTGATGCTGCACATGTAACATACATTAAATATCCCCCCGTAGCAGATCTATACATGTGGAGCTGGGGAAGGTGGAGGGTTTCAGGCTCAGGCTGAAGGAAATGCATGTACAGTACGCCTGTAGAGGGCGCAACTCAAACTAACCTTTCAGCTGTGCTGCCATCCTGGATTAAAGAAGAACAGGATACAGGAGAAGGAAGTTCAACACTTTTTATTCTAAATCTAATGTAAAGTAATTTTTACTTATTACTATGGTTGAATTGGATCATCAAAGGTCAGCAGCAAAGACATAAAGTGAAGTTAAATACATAAAGTATATTTGTGTAATTTAATATATTTAATTATTATAGGTTTTCGTAAAATTCAGAGATTGAATTTCACTGTTTTTATTCATTTTGAGGAATACTGAATGTTTTTGTGCAAGTGAGATGAGTAAATGCATGTTCACATTCAGCGCACACAACACCTCTGCACTTTATTTCTCTCAACATGGGGACAGGAGAACTGTCAGTCAATAAATGTGAAAACAAAGTAACTTGCATTATTTATTTGAAAATGTAACTTTGATATTTTGTTGTAAATTGAAAAAAGTGATGCGTTACTTTACTACAGTCTGATTACGTAACTCAAGTTACTTGTAATGCGTTACCCCAACACTGAAAATTTACATTTACATTTATTCATTTGGCAGACGCTTTTATCCAAAGCGACTTACAAGTGAGGAATACAACAAGCGAGTCGTCATGATGAGACAAATAGACAAGAAATGCTCACAATACAAGTTATAGGCAGTGCTCAAAGTATCATAAGCTACAATAGAGAGGGATTAGAGGAAGTGAAAGGATAGGTATAAGAGTTTTTTTTTTTTTTTTTTTTTAAGATGAGGTTAAGTGCTCATGAAAGAGTCTTTTGAATATTGCCAGGGATTCAGCATTCCGGATGAAGGCAGGAAGATCATTCCACCAGCAAGGGACAGCGAATGAGAATGTTCTGGAGAGTGGTTTCGTGCCTCTCTGTGATGGTACCACAAGCCTTCGTTCCTTTAATGAGCGTAGGCTTCTGGTAGGAGTATAGACTCGTAAGAGTGAGTGGAAGTAGGAGGGTGCTGAGCCTGTGGTAGATCTGTAAGCAAGCGTCAGCGCCTTGAATTTGATGTGAGCAGCAAGTGGTAGCCAGTGCAGAGCGATGAAGAGAGGCGTGACGTGGGCTCTTTTGGGCTTGTTAAAGATGAGACGTGCTGCAGTGTTCTGAATCATTTGTAGAGGCTTGATTGTGCATGATGGCAGTCCAGCCAGAAGAGCATTGCAGTAGTCAAGCCTAGAAATGACCAGGTCCTGGACCAGAAGTTGTGTTGCATGTTCTGTTAGAAAGGGTCTGATTTTCCTGATGTGGAATAGTGCAAATCTGCATTACCGAGCTGTCTTTGCAATGTGGTCTTTGAAGGTCAGTTGGTCATCAAGGATTACTCCGAGATTTCTGGCCGAATTTGATGGGGTAATTGAGGATGTGCCCAGCTGGATGCTGAAATCTTGATTTAGAGTCGGATTGGCAGGGAAGACGAGAAGCTCCGTCTTAGCCAGGTTGAGCTGTAGATGATGTTCTTTCATCCATGCCGAGATGTCTGCCAGACAGCTTGAGATTCGAGCAGCTACTGTGGGATCGTCTGGTTGGAATGAAAGGAAGAGTTGTGTGTCATCAGCATAGCAATGGTAGGAGAAACCATGTGCCTGTATAATGCGACCATGTGATGTAGTGTAAATGGAGAAGAGGAGGGGTCCAAGCACTGAACCCTGAGGAACCCCTGTGGTCAGTTGATGAGCTTTGGATACCTTCCCTCTCCAGGCAACCCTGAAAGACCTACCTGTAATACCTGTGAGATAGGATTCAAACTAGTCAAGTGGAGTACCTGTGATGCCCAGTGATGAGAGGGTGGACAGAAGGATCTGATGATTCACCGTGTCAAAGGCAGCAGATAGATCGAGCAGAATGAGTACTGATGATTTGGAATCAGCCTTTGCAATCCGCAAGGATTCAGTGACCGACAGCAGTGCAGTCTCAGTCGAGTGGCCATTCTTGAAACCAGATTGATTGACATCCAATTGGTTGCTCTGTGAGAGGAAAGATGACACCTGGTTGAAAACAACTCGTTCAAGTGTTTTTGCTATGAATGGTAGGAGAGAGAGAGGTCTGTAGCTGTCTACAAGAGACGTGTTTAATGTGGGTTTTTTAAGCAGTGGGGTTACCCGAGCCTGCTTGAATGTGTTAGGGAAAGTGCCAGTGTGGAGAGATGTGTTGATAATGTGTGTCAGTGCTGGTAAGAGTGTAGGAGCGATGGCTTGTAGAAGGTGTGAGGGGATGGGATCTAGAGGGCAGGAGAAGTTTGGATACTTCTGTCTCAGTGAGGGGAGAGAATGAAGAAAGGAGGTGTGTGGTTCTGTGTGTGGTTGATCTGAGTTCCTGTGTGTGCGGAGCGGAGAACTGACTGCTGATGGTGGATGTTTTGTCAGTGAAAAACTTAGCAAAATTATCAGCAGTTAGAGATGAGGTGGGTGGTGGTGGAGGGGGACAGAGGAGAGAGTTGAATGTTTTGAAAAGTGTGCGTGTGTTTGAAGCTCTGTTGATTTTTTTTTTTTTTTTTTTTGTGAAAATAGGAAGATTTAGCAGCATGAATTTCAGCAGAAAAGGATGAGAGCAGAGATTGATAGCTACTTAGGTCAGATTGGTCTTTTGATTTGTGCCATTTCCTCTCTGCAGCCCTGAGTTTGGTCCAATGTTCACGAAGAACATCAGATAACCAGGGATTAGAGGGAGTGGCACGTGCAGGCCTGGATGCCAGAGGACAGATACTATCTAGAGATTAAGTTAAGGTGGAACATAAAGTGTCTGTTGCTGTATTCACATCCAGAGATGAGAATTGTGAGGGTGAGGGAAGAGAGGATGATACAGTAGAGGAAAGATGAGAAGAAGACAGGTTTCGTCGGAAGGTAACTGATAGAGGGGTTGGTGGTGAACAAATGGGGAGTTGTAGATTAAAAGTAACGAAGAAATGATCTGAAATGTGCAGAGGTTTTACCAAAATGTTGTCAGTGATGCAGTTGCGCGTGTAAATGAGATCAAGTTGGTTGCCAGATATGTGTGTACTTGTGGTGATGAGCCGAATGAGATCGAATCAGGCTAGAAGAGAGTGGAAGTCTGAAGCATAAGGCTTCTCTAGATAAATGTTGAAATCACCAAAAATTACAAGTGGGCTGCCATCCTCAGGGAATGAGGACAGCAGCATGTCCAGTTCCTCTACAAAGGTACCCACACTCTAAAAAATAAAACATTGGTTCAACAAAAAAAATATGTTAACGTTTTCCACTAGAATTTTTAACTTAAGCCAATTGGGAGAATTACATTAATTCAAAGCAATATTTTGAGTTGATCCAACATAATGTTTTAAGTAAGGTGAAGACGTTTTTTTGCCACAATAAAACGCATTTCTAAGTAACATGAACTTAAAAATTGTCAACATGAATGCAACTATTTAAGTTGATCCAACATCATTTTTTAAGTAAGGTGAAGACGCTTTTTGGACACAATAAAACGCGTTTCTAAGTAACATGAACGTACCAAGCACCGCTTGTCACCATGATGGTAAATCTCCAAATACCCACATTAACAGAAACTCTTCTAAATTAGCATAACAAAACACTAATTACTGCTAAATCTCCCTTACCATTAATCTTGTGCAAAAAATATTATATAACACTTAATTTTAGCATTTACTCTCCCTTTCAAGTGCCATGGGCAAAGCATGATGGGAAATATAAATCCCAGCCCAGTTTCACTTAACTTAAGTTCGTCTAAATTAAAAGAAGTGTTCATACAACTCAAAACAATGAAACACGTTTACACGTCATCAGATCGTATTTTACATTAACAGAACTTAAAATTAAATACATTTTTGATTAACTGAAAATGTTAAACTATGACAAGTCATGATAGTATATCGAATCAATAGGCATAATTTGTGTGTCATCCAAGCTCAATAAAATAACAATTACAAGTAAAAAGTCTAACAGCATTTCAGAACTTGATTTTTTATTTCACAACAATATATATATATTTAAGTAATGACTAAAGGTCCCCTGAATTCGTTTTTAGAGTGCAGTTGGCCTGGGGGGCGATAAATTATTACGATATGAATTTTGACAGGAATTGAGATTGTAATAGCATGAAACTCAAATGAATTGTAGCTGCAAAGAGAGGAATGAGACGAGTATTTCCAATTGACAGAAATGAGAAGACCTGTGCCCCCACCCCTCCCAGACTGGCGAGGGGTATAAGAGAAAGTGAAGTTGTTAGAGAGAGCAGCAGGGGTTGCTGAGTCCTCTGGATGAATCCAGGTCTCAGTCAAGCCCAAGATATTAAGAGAAGAATTAGAAGCAAAGAAAGAAAGTCTTTGCTACTAATTCTTAAAATGAATGAATCAATAAATTAATGAAATTATTAAAAATGTGTAATGATATTATATATAGTAATATACTAATGTGATATTTTAATATTACTAATATATGAGAGTGAGTTCATCAGAGGAGCAGAGTCAGTGCACATGGCCTGATATATTAAGTGTGGTGTGTCGACATAAGTTTGAATCCCGTTCAGTTGGTTTCATTAATGAATTTACAGTAGACTAGAATAAATCCATTCAAACAAATTCTTATTTTAAGTCTTAATTTAACAACAAAATGTTTTCCTTAAAGGCGTTGTTCTCTCAAAAATTAAAATTCTCTCATCATTTACTGTATTTACCCTCTTCTCAGTCCAAATCTGTATGACTTTCTTTCTTCTGTCGAACACAAAAGATATTTTAAGAAATGGAATGTCAGTGGTAACCAGAACTGTTTGGTTACTAACATTCTTTTAGAATATCTTCTTTTGTGTTCTGTAGAAGAAATAAAGTCATACAGGTTTGGAACTCGAGTAAATGGTCGAATTTTTATTTTTAGGTGAACTGTTTAAATTAAGCTAATTGAGCTTTTCTTATTCAGTGAAAAGAGTGTGAAAGAGATAGATGGTGATTTTTCTTTACTCTGCACAAATCCACACAAGCACATGCTTGACTGATACACAACTGAGTAAATGAGATGCAAATACTACACTGTTGCATTCGCATACGTTCAGTTTACAGAAAAGCTTTTACCGTCTGATCTTCCGGCAGAAGGCATAAGAACAATCCCCGTGCTTGCAGACTTGGCTAAAGTTGACATTTCGTTTGTTGCTAAATCAGGTTTCATGTAAAGCAGAATCCAAACACACAGCAACAAAGAGACTGGCAGTTGCAGACACTATACATAATTCAGCAGTGTGTGTGTTTGGAGAAAATTCGGTTGCTTTGAAAAGCATTTATCAATTCACTCACAAATACTTCAGCAGCGCAACAGGGGAGCTTAATTTGTGCTGCGGTGCTGATGTGCCGGAGATCTGATTCAATCCTCGCCGGGACTCCACAAACAGTCCCTGCCCATGTCCTCCTTGACCTTCCCATCAGTCTGTTGGAGAAAGGTAGGCACAGGAACAGAGGTATTGTGATTGCTTGGTGTCGGCCATTTTTGTATTCAGAGCATGTGCTTTGGAAACGCTGGGACAGCGAAAACACGACGTGTTGAGAAAAACAAGAGCGCTGAGGTTTAGCGCTAATTGAGAAAGGCAAAACAAGTAAACATGCTGGCAAATCGATGTCAAAGCAGAGAGCTCAAAAGCTTTAGAAATCTGTTTGGATATTTAAGACTTTTTTTTTTTTTTTTCTTACAGTTTGGCTTGGTTTAGATCCAAATCTTCAATAGTTGTATCCATACTACAGGTGCTGGTCATATAATTAGAATATCATGAAAAAGTTAATTTTTTTATTGTAAATTATTTTTAAAAATGAAACTTTCATATATTCTAGATTCCCTACATGTAAAGTAAAACATTTCAAAAGTTTTTTTTTTTTTTTTTAATTTTGATTATTAGAGCGTACAGCTCATGAAAGTCCAAAATCCAGTATCTCAAAATATTAGAATATTTCCTAAGATCAATCAAAAACTGGATTTTCAAAACAGAAAAGTTCAAGTTCTTTAAAGTATGTTCATTTGTACACTCAATACTTGGTCGGCAGCACGTAATACAGCAAATGACTTGCTCCTAGCACAAATTACAGCATCAGTGAAGTGTTGGATGGAAGTGATCAGCCTGTGGCACTGCTGAGGCACTATTGAGCCTTCAGATCATCTGTATATTGTTGGATCGACTGTTTCTCATCTTGCTCTTGAAAATATCCCATAGATTCAGGGGTCAGGCATGTTGGCTGGCCAGTAAAGCACAGTAATATCATGGTCAGCAAACCACTTGGAAGTGGTTTTTGTACTGTGGGCAGGTGCTAAAGTCCTGCTGGAAAAGGAAATCAGCATCTCCATAAAGCTTGTCAGCAGATGGAAGCATAAAGTGCTCCAAAATCTCCTGGAAGATGGCTGCATTGACTTTGCACTTGATAAAACACAATGGACCATCACCAGCATATGTCACGGCCCCCCAAATCATTACTAACTTCAGAAACTTCCCACTAGACTTCAAGCAGCTTGGATTCTGTGCCTCTCTAGTCTTCCTTCAGACTCTGGGACCATGATTTCAACATGAAATGCAAAATTTACTTTTATCTGAAAAGAGGACTTTCGACCACTGTTCACTGTCCAGTTCTTTTTCTCCTTAGCCCAGGTAAGATGCTTCTGACGTTGTTTCTGTTTCAGTAGTGGCTTGGTAGTCCTTTTCCTGAAGATGTCTGAGTGTGGTGACTCTTGATGCACTGACTCCGGCTTCATTTGACTCATTGTGAAGCTCTCCCAAGTGTTTGAATCGGCTTTACTTGACAATATTTTCAAGCTTGTGGTCATCCCTGTTGCTTGTGAACCTTTGCCTACCCAATTTCTTCCTTCTAGTCAACTTTGCATTTAATATACTTTGATACATCACTCTGTAAACAGCCACCACATTCAGTAATGACCTTCTGTGACTTACTCTCTTTGTGGAGGGTGTCAATGATTGTCTCCTGGACCATTGCCAAGTCAGCAGTCTTCCCCATTAGTGTGGTTTCAAAGAACAAGAGATACCCGGAATTTATACTGTAGGGATGGTCATTTAATGAAACTCAAATGTAAATATTCTAATATTTTGAGATACTGGATTTTGGACTTTCATGAGCTGTACACTCTAATTAACAAATTAAAAAAAAAAATAACTTTTGAAATGTTTTACTTTACATGTAGGGAATCTAGTATAAATGAAATTTTCATTTTTTTAAATAATTTACAATAAAAAAATTAACTTTTTCAAGATATTCTAATTATATGACCAGCACCTGTATAGGCCATGCTCACACAGCAGCAGTGGTCAGTCCTGTGTTTGAGTGGTTAATAAGGTCACGTTCACACACAGTTTGTTTATTTACTGACGTGACAACCGCATTCTATAACCAAATTGACATCCGTACATTCTTAGACCCTTGCTGTTTGAACTGAACCGTGTTAGTTTTCTGTCACATATTATAATGCAAGAGAGCCACTCGTGACTTTTGTGTGTTGCATGTTTTCATGTGTCGTTTGGTTAACTTTTAGAGATACAGACTTGAGCTGTGTGTCTTCTAATAGTTTTAAATTCAATCACCGTCTTCCACCCCATCTGGGGCTGGTTGCACCAGCTGTGCGTAACTTAAAACTAAGCCTGCCGTACAACTTACGCACTGCTAAATATTTTGTCAAAGCCAGAAGGCAAGCCTGCAATGCTCGGCTGTGTCGGTACGCAGCAAAGGAGACCAGAGGTTGTTTTTTTTTTTAATGGATGTCAATGGAGAAGAGGCTTCACTACAGGAAATAGCTTATCTGCCTGTCTGCTAATCTTCAACATGTTTTACGCTACACAATACTTTTGTTGGGAACGATATGTAGATTTTACTATGATAAAAATGATATTTTATCAGAGAAGGCAGAGAATATCGTGACAGGTATGATTCATTTATGGCATTACCATAGTATTTAATAGTAATATTGAGTGATATTGTCTAAAGAAAGATAAAAAAAAAAAAAAAAAAAAAAAAAACCGATGTTTTCTTGCTTTCAGGTTTTACCACTTTTAATAAGACTTGAATTGTAATGACTATTATAACTGCAGGCGCCGCGCTGCTCACGTGACCAGAGCCGGCCAATAATGAGCCCGCTTTCGGACGTAAACACGGAAACTCTGCAATGAAAATAGTGTAGCAGTATGACAGGGGACAGACAAATTTGTTGAATAAAGTCATTATTTTTGTTTTGTTTTTGTGCAGAAAAAGTATTCTCGTCGCTTCATAACGTTAAGGTTGAACCACTGTAGTCACGTTGACTATTTTATCGATGTCTTTTCTACCTTTCTGGACCTCAAAAGGTGCAATGACGTTGCTGCCTATGTGTGGATCAGATACCCTCAGATTTCATCAAAAACATCTTAATTTGAGTTGCAAAGGTAAACGTAGGTCTTACGGGTTTGGGACAACATGAAGGTGAGTACTTAAAGGTGCCCTAGAATTAAATATTTAATTTATATTGGCATAGTTGAATAACAAGAGTTCAGTACATGGAAAAGACATACACTGAGTTTCAAACTCCATTGTGTCCTCCTTCCTATATAAATCTCATTTGTTTAAAAGACCTCCAAAGAACAGGCGAATCTCAACATAACACCGACTGTTACTTAACAGTTGGGATCATTAATATGTACGCCCCCAATATTTGCATATGCCAGCCCATGATCGAGGCATTACACAAGGGCAGAACATCTGGATGTGCACAGCTGAATCATCAGACTAGGTAAGCAAGCAAGAACAATAGTGAAAAATGGCAGATGGAGCGATAATAACTGACATGATCCATGATATCATGATATTTTTAGTGATATTTGTGAATTGTCTTTCTAAATGTTTCGTTAGCATGTTGCTAATGTACTGTTAAATGTGGTTAAAGTTACCATCGTTTCTTACTGTATTCACGGAGACAAGAGAGCCGTCGCTATTTTCATTTTTAAACACTTGCAGTCTGTATAATTCATAAACACAACTTCATTCTTTATAAATCTCTCCAACAGTGTAGCATTAGCCGTTAGCCACGGAGCATAGCCTCAAACTCATTCAGAACCAAATGTAATACATCCAAATAAATACTATACTCACATGATCTGACGCATGTATGCAGCAAGCATGACGAACATCTTGTAAAGATCCATTTTGAGGGTTATATTAGCTGTGTGAACTTTGTGTTTGCTGTTTATGGCAAGCACAAGCTCCGTGGGCGGGGGAGTACGAGATTTAAAGGGGCCGCAACCTATGTATCGGTGCATAGTTAATGATGCCCCAAAATAGGCAGTTAAAAAAAATAATTAAAAAAAATCTATGGGGTATTTTGAGCTGAAACTTCACAGACACATTCAGGGGACACCTTAGACTTATATTACATCTTTTAAAAAGAAGTTCTAGGGCACCTTTAATGGCAGAAATTAAATTTTTGGGTGAAGTAACCCTTTAAATCTAGTCAATCAACATTAGAGCACCAACCTCAGGGTGAATAACACAACCTCTGCCAAAAGTGTGTCTGCATGCACTTCTTGTCCGGTGTGCGACCCCCTTTAAAGGGATACAGTCAACCCAAGATTTATTCAGACACCTTAAACATTTCATTCATTAATACAGTTTATTCACTATAGTTTAAAGTAATGGTAATAAAATATGACAAGATCTCAGAGTTAAACTGTCAGAAAAAAATAATCTTAATTATGTCAGATAACACTTAAGCAAAACGTGGTCAGGTCAATGTGTCTGAATAATTTTTGGTTGCAAATTTTTATCAATTTTACTGGTAGTCCACTATACAGTATGAAGAATTTTTGGGTATAATATGTCACAGTTTACTTTATTTTGCTATCCTCACTTACATAAATAAACTATAGTGTCCTGTACCCACTAGTAAAAATATATAAAAAATACAAAAAATGTCTGAATAATTTTTGGTTTGACTGTAGTTCACAAATAAAAATTCTGTCATTTTTGTTTCCGCCACCAAATAAAAAAAATAAAAAAGGTAATTGCGACTTTTTATCTCACAATTCTGACTTTCTTGCAATTCTGTCTGACTCATAATTGTGAGTTATTGCGAGTTATAAAGTCAGAATTTCGAGTTGAGATATAAATGAGATATGCATGATATGAACTCACATTTCTAACTTTTTTCTCAAAATTCTGACAAGTTTATATGTAAAAAGATGGATTTAAGTTTTATTCTGTGGCGGAAACAAGCTTCCATGCCCTGAAGTTGTTCCAAACCTGTATGAATTTCTTTCTTCACACAAAAGAAGATATTTTAAAGAATGTTGGTAACCAAACAGTTGATGGACCCTATTGACTTCCATAGTATTTTTTTCCCCATACTAGTCAATAAGGCCCATCAACAGTTTGGTTACAGCTATGTTTGGAACAACTTGAGGGTGAGTAAATGATGACAGAATTTTCATTTTTGGGTGAACTATCCCTTTAAGCTGTTGTGTAAACAGAAATTTTGGAGACTCACACCTGTAAGTAAATGCGGTTGTAATTTCTAAACACTGACAGTGTGAAAGTAGCCCTGTATCCATATGGATGACATGGAGAAAGTTGTCACATGGGGAAGTCACAAAGTTAAGGTTTTGCAAGTAAAGTTCAGTTACTTCCTCTAGCATTGGTTCAACAATTTAACCCTCTTAACCAGTATTATTTTAGTAGGCTTATTTTTATATACTTTAAAGTGTTTATAAATATCTTGGTTAGCTTTTTTTTTAATTTTTAGTTTTCATTTTAATTTTAGTAATTTTGTTTTTGCAAATATTTCTTTGTATATTTTCATTTATTTTTAGTTTAGTTTTAGTACTTTTAGTATTTATTCAACTAATTGAAATAAATAAGTTGTCTGCTTTATGATGTGTTGAATACAATATGGAAGTTTCAGTATATGATTATATGCCATTTCGATTAACATTGCTCATTAGGTTGAAGCTCTTGAGGTGAATGTCATCCTGAAGCATTAAGCCTGTTTTAAGATTATAATCAAAGATGAAAGCTTGTGTCATCTTTATTCTAACCCATCTATTTAACCTGCACTGTAGTCTTTCATTATGCTTATGTACTGCTGCAGGCTGTAATTTACCTTTTCGCTTCCCTTCTCCCTCATCTCTGGTTTCACCTGCAACTGTCTAAACGGATACTTAACCTCCTCACCTCAACTGGCCTCCTGTATCACACTGTAAGCATCCTGTAGTGATGTTCTGGGCAATGGAAGTGGATATCATTATTAAAGAGTTAGCTTTACAAATCTTTTGTTTCGAATCAGTGGTTAAGAGCATGAAAGTCACGTGATTTAAGTAAATGAGGCTTTGTTATGTCATAAGTGTTTCGACATTTCAATGGTTAACCACTGGGGGGCTTGACTTTATCAGTTTGATACACACTCAGAACCACTGATTCGAAGCAAAAGATTCGTAAAGCTTCATGAAGCAGTGTTTTGAAATCGCCCATCACTAGATATTGTTGAACAAAGTTTTTTTTTTGGCACACAAAAAGTATTCTCGTCGCTTCATAACATTAAAGATGCCCTATAATGCTTTTTCACAAGATGTAATATAAGTCTAAGGTGTCCCCTGAATGTGTCTGTGAAGTTTCAGCTCAAAATACCCCATAGATTTTTTTTATTCGTTTTTTTTAACTGCCTATAAATGCGCCGATTCAGGCTGCTTCCCCTTTAAATCCTCGCACTCCACCGCACCCGAGCTCGCGACACTATAATACATTGCATAAACAAAGCTCATACAGCTAATATAACCCTCAAAACGGACCTTTACAAAGTGTTCGTCATCAGATCATGTAAGTATATTTATTTGGATGTTTACATTTGATTCTGAATGAGTTTGATAGTGCTCCGTGGCTAAAGCTAACATTACACACTTTTGGAGAGATTTATAAAGAATGAAGTTGTGTTTATGAATTATACAGTCTGCAAGTGTTTAATAATGAAAATGACAACAGTCTTGTCATTTACTGTGAATACAGTAAGAAACGATGGTAACTTTAACCACATTTAACAGTACATTAGCAACACGCTAACGAAACGTTTAGAAAGACAATTTACAAATCTCACTAAAAATATCATGATATCATGGATCATGTCAGTTATTATCGCTCCATCTGCCATTTTTCGCTATTGTTCTTGCTTGCTTACCTAGTCTGATGATTCAGCTGTGCACAGATCCAAACGTTAATACTGGCTGCCCTTCGTAATGCCTTGAACATGGGCTGGCATATGCAAATATTGGGGGCGTACATATTAATGATCCCGACTGTTGCGTCACAGTCAGTGTTATGTTGAGATTTGCCTGTTCTTCGGAGGTCTTTTAAACAAATGAGATTTACATAAGAAGGAGGAAACAATGGTGTTTGAGACTCACTGTATGTCATTTCCATGTACTGAACTCTTGTTATTCAACTTGTAGGAACCATGGACGAATCAGACAAATGAATCACTCAGATGACTCTTTCAAAACATAATTCTTCTACAGCTCATCTACAGAGAATCCTTGCTTGATTATTTTTACGACACCCTATGCCTCCTGACAGCAGGAGAAGTGACATACCAAATGGTCACCCAGGAAGATAAATAGTCTTTGATCTTCAGATCAGAAGGAACAGAGGAAACAATGCAAGCCCCATTTGTTTCTCTAAGGAACTAAAACTTTACAGGAAACCCAATGAAGACTGTTTTGCAATAAAAACGGCATCAAAATTGTTCCAAACAATTTGAAATGGACTTAACTAACATATTTTAACTGCATACATTTTAAATTGTGTCCACAGGTAATACCTGTAACAGTTAGGCTTTAGGACACCCACAATCCATGTAAATGTGTTAACTCTTGAATCACTGACTGAAAGTATGCCTTATTTGGACTTAATTTGATTCTTTTGCCCTTTCCTATATCATGACTTGAATGAAATCTATTTAAAATGTATTGTACTCCATTTAATAGAAATTATGTTAAAATGACCCTCTCTGCTGAAGCAGAAATGGGATGTAACACCTATGTTTTATTGGGGGCAGAGAAAGGGCCTTTTGAAACAGGAAGATGTCTGATTGGCCAAAACTCCACAGAGGTGTGACAAACAACTAAGTTTAAATTGTCATATTGCAAGATAGTGACGAGAGTAAGTAAAAATTCAAGAAAACAGCAACAGAAGAAAGAACCGGTCAGCCATGACCAGAGTAAGCAGAACAATGGAGTAACAAGAAGAACAGACAAGCCGCTCATTCAAGCCATCAAACTTTCATTCACTTTTCTTTTCTTTTCCGCTGAAAGTCTCGTGTTCTAAGCTTTGCCGCAAGTTCAACCAATGACTTCTGCCGCTTCAGCTTTAAACTCCAGCGACAAAGAGACTTCATTTTTCAAGCAAGCTTAAATGTGATTGGGTTCTACCGAACACAACACAGACCTTTAAGACCCTGAGATAAACCATCGACTTGGAAAACCCTTCTCTGCAAGCCAACGAGGGAATTCACATTTAAAGTCGACGCAAGCAAGTACCCCAGATTAAAACTGAACTGGTGCATTTAAATTAACAATTCATGGTTCGTTCAGGTCAGATCTTCCAAAGTGAATAATTTTGCAATTCATCATATCACACTCTCTCACTCTCTCTCTCTCTCCTATAACTCATTCTCTCTCACTTCCTGTCTTACTGCAACGCGTATGAATGAATGTATGTATGTATGTATGTGTGTGTTCGTGGTAGATTAGTTTGTGTTAGAATAAATAAAGTCTTTTATAGATTTTAAAGGCCTTTTTTATGTGCTTCTATGATTTAATGTCTTAAACCGTGATTTTATGTTACCGCGCTTTAATCAGTGTTTTCACGATTGTTGGATATTTATATCCGCTACAAGAGCTTATTACGGCTCGAGCAAATGAACGCTGGACGACTCAGTTGCTCGGTCGTAATCTAAACAACTCTTTATAATTCCCTATAAATATTTAATTTGAGCTAATTTTACTTCCTAGGGTGTTTTCCCTACAAACTATGCCAAGGTAAATTCAATTTTCAATTCTATGGCACCTTTAAGGTTGAACCACTGTAGTCACATGAACTGTTTTAGTACCTTTCTGGGCATCTGAGAATGATCTTGCTGGCAATGGAGGCCTCACTGAGCTATCGGATTTTATCAAAAATATCTTAATTTTTGTTCTGAAGATGAATGAAGGTCTTACGGGTGTGAAACGACATGAGGGTGAGTATTTAATGACAGAATTTTCATTTTTGGATGAACTAACCCTTTAATCAGGTGAGAAATACAGCAGATGCCAGGATACATGATGGAAAATTTCCATGATGGAGGTTTTATATTGCATATACTCATGTTTTGCCTTTTGCTTTGATTGCAGTTAATAGATCAATAAACCTGAACAGTGAAAATAAATAATATTCTTATATATTGTATTTTTATATATTATATGGCTATTTGGAATACTTGATTCTGATTGGTCATTCTGCAGTAAAATATTTTAATATAATTGTATAATTGACTGGGCAATGGATTTCCCACATAGCTGTGTTCATTTGTTGTCTCTACTGTCACCCCAAAGTCTCTTTCTTCTCACATAACAGAATAATTTCAACTCAAATCAATATTTGATGTCCATTTATTTATTTGGTAAGTAGCTGTGTAATAAGTGGGATAATGTGCAGTCAGATGGTCATTATCACAAAATAAACCTTTTCAGAGGGATAGTTTGCTTCACGGCGGGGTCCCGATCACCCTGTCGGGTTTATTTTGGGATAATGACCTGCTGACTGCATATTATCTCTTATTTAGCTTTATTGCTTTCTTCAAAGAATCATATTGGCACACAGCTCCAAATATATAATGCAGACATAGTAAAACATGCAAACATGTGATATAAACCCCCCCCGTGCACACATAAACAAAGATAAATGCCTCTGCTTTCTCCTCTGTTCTGGCAGACTGAAAATGAACATTATGAATGAATGGGGTATGATCGAGTTTGGCACCTCTCTCTCTTATTTTGTTCTTGGTGTTTCAACTTTGGTCATCATCCAATTGAAAGCCTGGGGAGAGTGAGAGGAAAGACATTATTCATTTCCTCTTTGTGCTTAACACATTAGCATGATGATTATAGCTCATTTTCAATCACACAGTCATAACATACAGAATCATTTTGGCAGCCAATGAAAATTTGCTTAGAAAAAAAACAAAGCATAACACAAGAATCTGCTTCCTTCGGGTTCATGTTTATTTTCCACTATGAGATTCTGCTTTAACTTGAGGCTGCTTCCACTGGCATCCATCATACGTGGAAACCAACATAAATCTAGACATTATCATAACCTTAATATTGTTGAAAGAGGTGAAGCTTTATATTTCACTTGACTCGAGATAACCTCGCCTTTAGCTAGTCTCTCCCGCTGTGGTTATGCATATGCTGGCATTCTTTGCTCTCATACATCATGCATTAGGTGTCTTAGCAGCAAGGTTAGATGGGCGAGAGGTCTGTGAACCTCATGTCATTATAGAGGAAATTAAATTTAATGGTTTAAACTGCAGTAGACTTAATCTGCCAGATATAACTGAAAAGTTAACCCAGTATGACTACTGAACATGCAATGTTGTTATTGGAACTGTACATTTAAAATTTTAAATTGGTGTCATTATTTATTTGAAAAAACAAAAACAAGACATGATTTAAAACACTAATTTAAGAAAATATGGCTCAGATTGCTTTGTATTTTGTTGGGTTGCCATTGTGTTGGGGTGAATTCTCAATTGTAATGCAAAACCAGTGGATTAGATGGAAAGAGAATGTCAAATTAACAAAATAAGACAAATAACAACTCTACAATTCAGAGAAAACTCATTAGTTTTTGTAGGTATTTTTTTTTATATATATAGTTTTTTTACATTTGGCGAGACACTGAAACTCAAAGCATTTACAGGTTCTTTGCAAAACTCTTATTTTTTTATTTTTATTGATACATTTATTTATTTTTATGTATTTCAGTTTTTGAGTCGTACAAATATTTTTGGAACAGGTGACAGAGATCAATACTCAGAAACAATACCATAATCAGATTCACTTGAATGAATGAAGAGAAGAGACTTTTTTAGAGAAATACAGGTGCTGGTCATATAATTAGAATATCATCAAAAAGTTGATTTATTTCACTAATTCCATTCAAAAAGTGAAACTTGTATATTATATTGTATATTATATTATATGATTATAACTGACAACTAAGGAAAATCCCAAATTCAGTATCTCAGAAAATTAGAATATTACTTAAAACCAATACAAAGAAAGGATTTTTAGAAATCTTGGCCAACTGAAAAGTATGAACATGAAAAGTATGAGCATGTACAGCACTCAATACTTAGTTGGGGCTCCTTTTGCCCGAATTACTGCAGCAATGCGGCGTGGCATGGAGTTGATCAGTCTGTGGCACTGCTGGTGTTTTGAGAGCCCAGGTTGCTCTGATAGTGGCCTTCAGCTCTTCTGCATTGTTGGATCTGGCATATCGCATCTTCCTCTTCACAATACCCCATAGATTTTCTATGGGGTTAAGGTCAGGTGAGTTTGCTGGCCAATTAAGAACAGGGATACCATGGTCCTTAAACCAGGTACTGGTAGCTTTGGCACTGTGTGCAGGTGCCAAGTCCTGTTGGAAAATGAAATCTGCATCTCCATAAAGTTGGTCAGCAGCAGGAAGCATGAAGTGCTCTAAAACTTCCTGGTATTTGGCTGCGTTGACCTTGGACCTCAGAAAACACAGTGGACCAACACCAGCAGATGACATGGCACCCCAAACCATCACTGAGTGTGGAAATTTTACACTGGACCTCAAGCAACATGGATTGTGTGCCTCTCCTCTCTTCCTCCAGACTAGGGGACCCTGATTTCCAAAAGAAATGCAAAATTTACTTTCATCAGAGAACATAACTTTGGACCACTCAGCAGCAGTCCAGTCCTTTTTTGTCTTTAGCCCAGGTGAGACGCTTCTGACACTGTCTGTTGTTCAAGAGTGGCTTGACACAAGGAATGCGACAGCTGAAACCCATGTCTTGCATACGTCTGTGCGTAGTGGTTCTTGAAGCACTGACTCCAGCTGCAGTCCACTCTTTGTGAATCTCCCCCACATTTTTGAATGGGTTTCATTTCACAATCCTCTCCAGGGTGCGGTTATCCCTATTGCTTGTACACTTTTTTTCTACCACATCTTTTCCTTCCCTTCGCCTCTCTATTAATGTGCTTGGACACAGAGCTCTGTGAACAGCCAGCCTCTTTTGCAATGACCTTTTGTGTCTTGCCCTCCTTGTGCAAGGTGTCAATGGTCGTCTTTTGGACAACTGTCAAGTCAGCAGTCTTCCCCATGATTGTGTAGCCTACAGAACTAGACTGAGAGACCATTTAAAGGCCTTTGCAGGTGTTTTGAGTTAATTAGCTGATTAGAGTGTGGTACTAATTTGCGATTTTCCTTAGTTGTCAGTTATAATCATCAAAATCAAAAGAAATAAACATTTGAAATATATCAGTCTGTGTGTAATGAATGAGTATAATATACAAGTTTCACTTTTTGAATGGAATTAGTGAAATAAATTAACTTTTTGATGATATTCTAATTATATGACCAGCACCTGTATGTATAATGTACTAATTAATTCATTTTATTAATATTATGTTGTCACAGACCCACCAGGCTCCACCATCACCCATTCACAGCGCACTGCCTCACCAGAGTTCTGAACACACACGTCCAATCAGCACCCCAATCACCACGGACACAAAAGGCTCACACTCACCTCAGTCAGCGTCCGGTCTCGTTTGCATATGGACTCCTTCTATGCTTACCTCAAGGACTCTTGTATATTCACCGTCTCCATTCCAGCGTGTTCCCTGTCTCCTCCTGTGTTCCCATCTCCGTGTGAGTCTCCCATTATCGTCTCTTCTCTGCCACACTCTCTGGTTCGCTACCAGCCACGATCTTCACTCCTGCAAGACAAAGGACAGTATTACCATCCCATTATCATCCACCTAAGCCTAATTCATGTGTGTTCTAACAGTTATGACTATTGTGCAGTCTTAAGAAATCACATTTTAAGAAGAATGCTATTGAAACATACTCATTTGAAACATACTTATACACAAATGTGGACATTCAAGCATTTCATTCAATGGGCTTAATCAGCTCCCCCTTTTACAGCAGATTTAGTTCAACTGACAGTTGTGACCTACATAATGATTTTCATTTAATAAATCGTAAAAGTCAGCATTAGTAACTTTTCGCGCCATCAGTTGCATGCTCAAGCTCTGAGGATCTCCTGTTTTTGGCTCATTTTGAGTCAGACTTGTGAATTCAGTGAATTACTAGTCGGAGACTCGCTCTGACCGGATCATTTGAATCAGTGAGTTGTTGAATCGAGAACATGCAAATTGGATCCGTCCAGTTCATGAATGAATCGTTTGGTGCAATTTGCGAACTGATTTTATAGGTATTTGAAAAGAATCAGCTTGTTCATTGTAGGAACCGTGGACGAACCAGACAAATGAATCATTCAGATGATTCTTTCAAAACATAATTCTAATTCGGAATCGGAATTCCGGCTTCAACCCCATCCTTCCTGGCAGAAGTGAAGAACTCAGCCATTTGTGACACCAAGGTCACCTAGAAGATAAAGAGTCTTTGATCACCAGATCAAAAGGGACCGAGACAATGCCGACCTTTTGTCTCCTAACTTCACAGAAAAATCAACAAAGACCATTCTAAAACTGAATCAAAATTGTTCCAAACAATTTTAAATGGACTTATCAAACATCTTTTAACTGCATACATTTTACATCATGTGTCCACAAATACTACGTGTAACCAGTTCTGCGAAATGTGATAACTCTTGAATGACTGACTGAAAGTATGCCTTATTTGGACTTGATTTAATTCTTTTCCTCTTTCCTAAATCCTGGCTTGAATGAAATCTGTTTAAAATGTATCATATTCCATTTAATAGAAATTGTGGTTAAATGGTACTCTCTGCTAAAGCAGAGATGGGAAGTAAAACATATTCATGATTGGGGGCAGAGAAAAGCCTTTTTGAAACAGGATGATATCTGATTGGCCAAAACTCCTCTGAGGTGTGACAAACAACTAAGTTTAAATAGTCATATTGCAAGATAATGAACTAGAAAAAGTCAAGAAAAAAGACCAGACAAGACAAAAAGAAGAAGCAGAACACCAAGAACCATGGAGTAACAAGAAGAACAGACAAGCAGCTCATTCAAGCCATCCAACTTTCACTCACTTTTCTTTTCTTTTACTTAATTTTCTTTTCCGCTGAAAGTCTTCTAGGTTTTGCCGCAAAGTTCAACCAACGACTTGTGCCGCTTCAACTTTAACTCCAGCGGCAAAGAGACTTCCTTTAATTTTTCCAGCAAGCTCAAATGTGAGTGGGTTCTACCCATAGACTACACAACATGGACCTAAGACCCTGCTTAGACCCTGTGTTTGTGTTAGATTAGTTTGTGTTAGAATAAATAAAGTCTCTTGTAGATTTTTTTTTTAAAGAAAGTGTCTTGTATTATGTGCTTCTAAAATTTAATGTCTTAAACTGTCGATCTTAAAGTTACCGTGCTCTAATCTGTGTTTTCACGATTGTTGGATATTCATATCCGCTACAAGAGCTTATTACGGCTCGAGCAAATGAACGCTGGACGACTCAGGTGCTCGGTCGTAAACTAAACAACTCTTTATAATTCCCTATAATTTTTTTCATTTGAGCTAATTTTACTTCTTAGGGTGTGTTCCCTACATCATGAATCGGACATCGCTATCACGTCTCGAAGCGGGTGGCAATTTCTTCAGTTCAAAATAGCAAGGAGAAATGACATGTTTTTATGAAATGTAGTGGAGTAATGATATTATGCTTTGGAATGTAGTGAAGTAAAAGTAAAATAAAATAAAAATACTCTAATAAAGTACAGATACTTGAAAAATGTACTTAAAGGGTTAGTTAAGTGTGCCTAGTAAACACTGCACATTCGGTTACGGTTGTAGAAGCCACGCAGCAGGCTAACTGGGTGACTGTGAGGCGGCATAATGGCAAGAACAAACACCACTCTTCCGTTCCGATTAGAACATCAAACAGGTTCTCCCCACTCAGTGACGCACCCACTGAGAATCCTGTTGAAAGTGCCCTAGTTATTGGCGATTCTATTACACGGAACGTGAAAATAGAGACACCAGCCACCATAGTCGCATGTTTGCCGGGGGCCAGAGCACCTGACATCAAAGCAAATTTAAAAGTGCTGGCTAATGCTAAACGTAAATATTCTAAAATCATTATCCACGTCGGCACAAATGATGTTCGACTTC
Source organism: Megalobrama amblycephala (assembly GCF_018812025.1). NCBI lineage: Eukaryota > Metazoa > Chordata > Actinopteri > Cypriniformes > Xenocyprididae > Megalobrama > Megalobrama amblycephala. The sequence continues at coordinate 29,778,222 of NC_063047.1, forward strand.
GCCAGTCGGAGATCACTAAAATTAACATTAAAGAGGTGTGTGAACTCGCAAATTCAATGTCAGCAGAAGTAATTTGTTCTGGCCCTCTTCCTGTTCGTCGGAGTGATGAGATAGTTAGCAGGTTATCATCACTCAATGGCTGGCTGTTTAAGTGGTGTCCGCAGAATAATATAGGTTTCATAGACAATTGGAAAAGCTTTTGGGGCAGACCTGATCTGTTGAAAAGAGATGGTATTCATCCCTCCCGGGATGGTGCTGCTCTTCTATCTAGAAATTTGGCAAATAGTCTTAGAGCTGAAACATGACAAACCAGGGCCCAGATCAGGACGCAGACAAACTGGCTAAACCGACCGTCTGCTAGCCACCTCACGTCACAGAACTCAAATAATTCACAGCACATAGAAACTCTTTCACCTAGATATTATCACATAGAGACTGTGTCTGTACCTCGAACTAGTAAATACAAAACACTTCCGAAACCTTTTAAGGGTAAAAATTTAATTGATGTTCAAAAAATGAAAATCACAGATAAATCAGATAAACAAATGATAAAGCTTGGGTTACTGAATATTAGATCTATTTCTTCAAAAGCACTTATTGTAAATGAAATTATCACAGACAATAAACTAGACTTGCTGTGTTTGACAGAAACCTGGCTAAAACCAGACGATTACATTACTTTAAATGAATCTAGTCCTCAAGGTTATGATTATCGACACAATCCTCGACAGAAAGGCAAAGGGGGAGGTGTTGCTGTAATTTATAGTAATATATTCAGAATCATTCAAAAGAATTTCAAATATTATTCCTTTGAAGTGATGGTGCTTTATGTAACATTATGTAAGTTGACATTTGTGCTGGCTACTGTATACAGGCCACCAGGGCACCATAATGACTTTATCAAAGAATTTGCTGATTTTATATCAGAGTTAGTACTGGCTGCGGATAAAGTCCTTGTTGTTGGTGATTTTAATATCCATGTAGATAATAATAAAGACGCATTTGGATTGGCATTTGCAGACATTTTAAACTCTATTGGAGTTAGACAACACGTGTCAGGACCCACTCATTGTCGTAATCATACCCTAGATCTAATACTGTCGCATGGAATTGATATTGATGCAGTTGAAATTCTACAGCAGAGCGATGATATATCAGATCATTATTTAGTCTCGTGTATAATACAGTTAGCCAAGGCTACAAAACCACCACCCAGCCATAAATATTGTAGAACCATCACGTCTACCACTAAAGATTGCTTTATAAATAATCTCCCCGAGCAGTTTCATCGCCTTAGTATACCTGACAACTTAGAAGAACTCGATGCTGCAACAGAAACTATTGGCTCTCTCTTTTCCAGCACATTAGATGCAGTCGCTCCTTTACGTCTAAAGAAGATTAAGGAAACTAATCCAACGCCGTGGTATGATGAGCACACTCGGGCTCTAAAACGAGCTGTTAGAAAAGCTGAACGTAGTTGGAAGAAAACAAAACTAGAAGTGTTTCGCCTTTCGTGGAAAGAAAAATGATTGAGTACAGAACGGCTATAAGAAATGCTAGATCTACTTATTTTTCAAATCTCTTAATAGAAAACAAACATAATCCTAGGTATTTATTTGACACAGTGGCTAAATTAACTAGAAACAGAGATTCAACTGCTGACGTTTCCATAGAGCACAGCAGTAATGACTTTATGAACTTCTTTACTTGCAAGATTGATAATATTAGAGAGAAAATTAAAAACATGCAACCGTCTACAGTTTCGCTTCAGACAGTGCACTGTAGTGTCCCTGAGGTAAAACTAGAATCATTCGCCGCTATAGGAGAGGAAGAATTATCTAAACTTATCAAATCATCAAAATCAACGACATGTATGTTAGACCCAATGCCGACTAAACTACTGAAAGAAATGCTTCCAGAGGTCGTAGGTCCACTTCTTGATATAATTAATTCATCTTTAACACTAGGATACGTGCCAAAAACCTTTAAGCAGGCTATTATTAAACCTCTTATTAAAAAACCTCAACTAGATCTGAGAGATTTTGTAAATTACAGGCCAATCTCGAATCTACCTTTTCTGTCAAAGATACTAGAAAAGGCAGTTTCAACACAACTGTGCTCCTTTTTAGAAAGAAATGGAATCTGTGAGGATTTCCAGTCAGGATTTAGACCATACCATAGTACTGAGACTGCTCTCGTTAGAGTTACAAACGATCTACTCCTATCATCCGATCGTGGCTGTATTTCTCTATTAGTGTTATTAGATCTCAGTGCTGCTTTTGACACTATCGATCACAACATTCTTTTAAAAAGACTTGAAAACTATATTGGCATTAGTGGAATTGCTTTGGCATGGTTCAAATCGTACTTATCTGACCGTTATCAGTCTGTAGTAGTTAATGAAGAGATGTCGTATCGATCACAGGTTCAATATGGAGTACCACAAGGCTCAGTACTAGGACCGCTGCTTTTCACTCTGTACATGCTGCCCTTAGGAGAGATAATTAGGAAGCATGGTGTTAGTTTTCACTGCTACGCTGACGATACTCAGCTCTATATTTCCTTGCGCCCTGATGAAACCTACAAATTCACAAAACTAACAGAATGCATAGCTGACATTAAAAACTGGATGACAAGAAATTTCTTATTATTAAATTCAGAAAAAACTGATATCCTAATCTTTGGACCAAAAACTTCCTCACGAAAAAACCTTGAATACTCTCTAACACTTGACGGGTGCTCCATTAAACCTTCGTCCTCAGTTAAGAACTTGGGTGTGCTCTTCGATACCAATCTTTCATTTGAAAGTCATGTTTCTAGTATCTGTAAAACCGCCTTCTTCCATCTAAAAAATATATCTAAATTACGACATATGCTCTCAATGACAAATGCGGAACAGTTGGTTCATGCATTCATGACCTCAAGACTAGATTATTGTAACGCTCTACTGGGTGGTTGTTCTGCTCGGCTTTTAAACAGACTACAGTTGGTCCAAAATGCGGCAGCTAGAGTTCTTACTAGAACCAGAAAGTATGACCATATTAGCCCAGTTCTGTCAACATTACATTGGCTCCCTATTAAACATCGTATAGATTTTAAAATCTTGCTACTTACTTATAAAGCTCTAAATGGTTTAGCTCCCCAGTACCTAAGTGAGCTCTTAATGCATTATAGTCCTTCACGTTTATTGCGATCTCAGAATTCAGGCCAGTTGATAATACCCAGAATATCAAAATCAACTGAAGGCGGCAGATCCTTTTCCTATTTAGCACCTAAACTCTGGAACAATCTTCCTAGCATTGTTCGGGAAGCAGACACACTCTGTCAGTTTAAATCTAGACTAAAAACACATCTCTTTGCTCTTGCATACACATAACACATTATCAATACATTAACATTTTTCAAATCCGTTAAAGGATTGTTACGCTGCAATAATTAGGTCGGCCGGAACCGAGAACATTTCCTATAACACTAGATATACCTGTACATCAGAATAAGAATGGCATCTACGCTAATATCTGTCTCTCTGCTTATCCTGAGGTTTTCCGGGTGCTGGATCCAGGCCGTATCCAGATCAGATGGAGAACCTGTGTCTGGACCTGACTACAACGTAGCCCAGGAGACAATGGGCCTACAGATCCAGTTCTGGCTGCATCTATAATTCAGATTTTTAATCCCCGTATCCGCTTACATATATTTATATATAATCTATTTTTAATCTCTATAATAAAAATGTATAATTCAGATTTTGATCTCCATATCCATTTACATATATTATATATATCTTCCAAGGGGTTTTTTCCCTCCTAGGACTTTTTTCCTAGTGTTAGCACACTGGGTTTTTCTCCTAGGGGTTTTTTTCCACCCCTGGGAGTCAGCCGACATTGGCTTAATGTAGCACCATCTTGTATATGTTACATATTACCACGCTTGTTTGTACAGCTTATTTTTAACCACTTCCCTTTTTTCTGTGCTTCTAATATGTAAAGCTGCTTTGAAACAATTACCAATTGTAAAAGCGCTATATAAATAAATTTGACTTGACTTGACTTAACTAGTTCACCCAAAAATGAAAATTCTGTAATTTATTACTCACCCTCATGTCGTTCCAAATCCATAAGACTTTCATTCATCTTCGAAACACAAATTAAGAGATTTTTGATAAAATCTGAGAGCTTTCTGTTCCTCCATAAACGGCTACATAACTACCACTTTGACACTTAAAGTTTAGTTCCAAATTTTCTGAAGAAACTCGGTCTCTTTGTATGATGAACAGATTGAATTTATGCTTTTATTCACATATAAGCATCCATCAACTCATCAGTTGTGGTAAACAGAAGCTCAAGCATGTTTGATTGATGTGCGAGAATCAATGAGGTTCATTCTTGTGTTACGCAGCACGTTTGAGCTTCCTCAAGAACCAATGAGGTTTGTTCTCTTGTGTCAAGCAGGTTCGGTTGAGCTTCGGTTTATATTCGCTGACCAATGTTTATATGTGAATAAAAGCCTAAATTCAATCTGTTCATAAAAAGTGATCATGTCTCTTCAGAAAATTTGGACTAAACCACTCAATTAGATTAGTTTTACAATCTTTTCTGAACTTTTTGAAGTGTCAAAGTGTCACTTGTGTACTGTGGCTGTCTATGGAGGGACAGAAATCTCTCAGATTTCATCAAAAAGATCTTAATTTGTGTTCCAAAGATGTAAGAAAGTAATTATGGGTTTGGAACAATATGAAGGTGAATGAATGATGACAGAATTTTCACTTTTAGGTGAACAGCTACTTAATTTCTTTAAGTAGCTACAGTAACAAAGTAAAACTACTTTGTTATTATCCACCATCGGAAATTGTGCATGAAATAAGTTTAATAGCTCTCCAAACTATATTAATTTCCTTTAAATAGTAATATGTATATTAAATTATTTAAAAAATCCTTAAATTATACAGGATTCATAAACATTACGTCTCTGAAGTTTTAAGTACATAAATGAAATTGTCTATGTTTTAGAAAGTGTGAATAGGAGGATATTTTATTCAATTTGACTGCTTTTTAAAATAGATCAACTATGTGCTGGGACAAAGGCATCATTAGACACTGGCTGATGTTCTTGTTATTGTCTGCATGCAAAGTACAAATAAATCGAGGATGAGGGAGGTATTGGACAGGAAGCTTTTTTCAAGTGTCCTCTAGAGAAAGAGAACTCTCACTCCATTCGCACATCATTATAAACTGAGATGGTTTTTCATCTTAAATTCATTCTCATGAGACTAAATGTGTGTAAGAGAGATGCCAGTTTTCTTGCAGTATGGCATTCGTGCTCTCGCACCTTTAGAGGTTATAATTACATGCTGCATCGAATATGGAAAAAAAAGTGCAAATCTGTCTTCTGTGAATAGCTTATGCTCCAGAGACGTCCTGACACCATAAACTAGATCACAGTGAAAGTGAAAGACTGTTCCTGTAATATCTTGAGATTTGTGTAATAATTAGTAGAGCTTACCAAGTCAAGCATCACTGTTAGTACTGGCAGATTTAGGATTATGGATTTGTTCAAATCACTAACCCCGAGTATTAAACTCGTAGCACATCCTTCACCATTTGTTCTCAAGACATGAGTGAAACCTCAAATCATGCTGCTTGTTGAAGAGAGGCGTGATGGTACTGTTCTGAGCATTTTTTGAGCTCTTAAAATTTTGACACAAAGAATGCATTGAAGGACGAACTCTAATAAAGCCCCTTTTCCACCACCAGGGTGCCAGTTCGCAATCTGGAGACATTTTCCACTGCAGAAAAGGTGCTTCAGGTGTGGAAAAATTTCTCAATATCAATCCTGGTCTGCTGGTCTCAAACCAGGAACTGATATTGTTGAAAAAATGGCATAATGCCACAGGATATCCTGTTCCTATCATGTCATGTTGCATATATCTTCAAATTTGGACAAATGTGTACATTAGTACGGAGTTAAATAAAGATGTTAGTGATGGGTTAGTAATTGCAACCCTTTAGACAGCATTATCAGAATGGCTGCGTTTAATGCCTGCTTGGTAGCGAACAAGTAGGTAAGAAAGCAAATGGTTGTTCTTTAGTTTAAGTTTTGATATCGAGTGGAAATGATTGGTAGTTTCTAGCCTTTTAGACCATGTTTACACCTGTTATTAAAGGGTTAGCTCACCCAAAAATGAAAATGCTGTCATTAAGTACTCACCCTCATGTTGTTCAACACCCGTAAGACCTTCGTTCATCTTTAGAGCACAAATTAAGATGTTTTTGATAAAATCCAATGGTTCGTGAGGCCTGCATTGAGAGCAAGTTAACTTAGACTTTCAAACACCCAGAAAGGTACTAAAAATATATTTAAAACAGTTCATGTGACTACAGTGGTTCAACCTTAATGTAATGAAGCGACAAGAATACTTTTTGTGCACCAAAAAAACTAAATAACGACTTTATTCAACAATATCTAGTGATGGGCGATTTCAAAACACTGCTTCATGAAGCTTTACGAATCTTTTGTGTCGAATCAGTGGTTCGGAGCGTGTCAAAGTCACGTGAACCATTGAAATTTCAAAATACTTATGACGTAACAAAGCCTTGTTTATTGAAATTACGTGACTTTGGCAGTTTGAGATCGTTTGATACATGCTCTGAACCACTGATTTAAAACAAAAGATTTGTAAAGCTTCGAAGCTTCATGAAGCAGTGTTTAGTTCAGTGACAAGTGCTAGATATTGTTGAATAAAGTTATTTATTTATTTTTTGGCGCACAAAAAGTATTCTCGTCGTTTGAACACATTCAACTACATGAGTGTTTACACTACAACAGCAATCCGGTCGAATGCGTTTTCGACCTCTGGAAGTGACCAAAAGTGGTCAATCTCAAAAATTTTAGACCCGTTTACACCTGTATTTAGTGTTGTCCACTTGTGATCTAATCGACCAAAACACATCTTAATACCAGGTGTAAACAGGGCCTTAGTTTTAGTTTTGATATTGAGTGGAACTGACTGGTAGTTTCTAACCTTTTAGGGGTCCAAATTGGAAATAGTGGGGTTATGAGGTTTTTGATTGTGTACATTTTTATCAAGCACAAATTATTGTTTATATTCTAGACAAGACTGTTTGATCAGCCAATTTACATTTACATTCATAATATAACATAAGATAAAAATTGCATTTCTTGTACATAATGTCAAACCCTAGTCCACAATTTTGTAATCAGTAATTAGAATTTCTGTCTGTCTATAAACGTTATTTCATAGATAACTCAAAAATGTGAAATATACACTCAAAAAAAAAAAAAAAAATGCTGGTTTAAAAACAACCCAAGTTGTGTTGAAAATGGACAAACCCAGCAAATGGGTTGTTTTAACCCAGCAGTTGGGTTAAATGTTTGTCCAATGTGCTGGGCAGTTTTATTTAACCCAACTATTGTTTAAAAATTACTATATAGCTGGCTTAAAATTAACCCAAAATAGGTTGGAAATTAAAAATCAGACACATAATTACTATAGGCAACAATAATAATCAAAAGGTGAACATTTATTAATAAGCAATTTAATACATGTTTATTAATTATTATTCATTAAGCATATTAATAAATGTTAATTTATTAAACATATTAATACATTTTAATTTCCAATAAACTTTGGGTTCATTTTAAGCAAGCAATTTTTAAACAGTAGTTGAGTTAAATAAAACTGCCCAGCAGGTTGGGCAAACATTTAACCCAACCACTGAGTTAAAACAACCCAATCGCTGGGTTTGTCCAATTTCAACCCAACTTGGGTTGTTTTTAACCCAGGATTTTTTAGAATGTACAATTTGGATAGTTCACTTTAAAGAGCTTTAAACTAAACTTTGTGTACCATTTGATGACTTTGTTTCCAGGTGGACTGATGCTCAGAAGTTCCCAAAAGTTGTGTAGAACCAGCCAATCAGATCAGAACTGCTGATATCATTTTGGTGCACTATGAGGTCAGTGAACGGTGTGATGCCTGTGGCTAACAGTGTTTTGACAGTGAATGTGACAGAACTGAGAGTGACATGTTCGGTTTGGTATATTTTTAGGGATTTAACTTATTAATAGAGAGCTGCATGAAAATTTCCTTGAAAAGCAGTGTCTGTTTTAATATTGATCAATGCAAACCAGAAAATTCCTCGAATAAGTGAGGTGACTATAGGACTATGATTTCCCAGTCAAAAAAGCTATTTTAAACTCTAGCAGAAATACACTGAAAGTTTGATTGGAAATAACATGACTTGAATCTCCTCAGAAGTACATCATGGTGTTCAGAAACATTTATACTCTGTGTAAAGCATCAGGCGGCATGAGTGAAAATAGTCTCCATAGGCCAACATGCTGCGAGACGCTTTATTGGACTGTCACCACCAATATACAATGCAATTTACATTGCAATCACATTTTAGGGCAGAGTTTAAATGGCAATGGGATCACATTTAATTCTACTACATTATCACCGGCTTTACTGATAGACCAATCATTCATCATTAACATATATTTCCCATCTAAATATATCTTCATTAAGTGACTCTTTACATCCCTTAAGGCAGTGTTTCCCAACCCTGTTCCTGGAGGCACACCAACACTGCACATTTTGCATGTCTCTCTAATCAAACACACCTGATTCAAGTCATCAGCTCATTAGTAGAGACTCCAAGACCTGAAATGGGTGTGTCAGACAAAGGAGACATGCAAAATGTGCAGCGTTGGTGTGCCTCCAGGAACAGGGTTGGGAAACGCTGCCTTAAGGGATAGTAAGCACCACTTGATAACAATGAGACATTTGTGAGTTAATAATAGACATCCTAAATTAAATGGTTCATTGGAATAAACTAAAATGCTTTGCATATTTTGCAAGCAAAATGTAAAATAGTAATGTTTGACGTCATGTCTTAATAAGCAAATGAATGGAGATTATGCCTAAATTATACAAGTGAACTTCAGGAGGAAACCGTTACCAAAACTGTAGAAGATGGAATGATGGGTAACAAAACTTCTTGCAAAACAAGGCCATTTTTGCTCCTGATGAGTCATCGGTTTCAAGCAGTTGCACCGGTTTCATTTGGAGAATTGATGTGCTACATCTACCTCACTTGTCTCTCGTTATCTGGAGGTGGACAGAGCCGAGCTCGTCCATATGTAAATAAATGAGAGAGAGCTGTAGGCAGGTTTGGATGAATATACGCCCTCATTCACTTGCTTTGTTTAATTCGGTTACAGATACTTGTATAATATGTTCTGTTAAAAGTGTTACTGTGAAAATGTAGAGGCTGACTGTAATTTTAAATTGCTGTCATTATTCATTAATTTGTATGAGCCTCAGAGTTCACATAAAATGTGCGCTGTGCAGTTTTGATAGATTGCTTAATATAAAATCTCAATTTCAATGTTTAATTTAAATGTATTAATTTCAATGTATATAAATAGTAATTAAGTGTACATTTAGGTGCATTATATGGATTATTTATACATAAAGTACATTGTTATTTGTATTTTAAGTATTATTTAAATGTATTAATGTTAATTATTTTCATTATTGATGCAATTGCAGTTTTATTATAGTGATTAATTCAAATAAATTAATAAAAATAATTCAATTATTAAAATGATTAATTATTAATTTTAATTATTTGGATTATTTACATACATGATATTAACACTTTTATTGATTAATTGTTAATTTTAATTCGTTTTACAACATTCAGTAATAGCCATGAATTTTGATTATTTATATATATATATATATATATATATATATATATATATATATATATATATATATATATATATATATCAAAATTCATGGCTATTACTGAATGTTGTAAAACGAATTAAAATTAACAATTAATCAATAAAGGTGTTAATATCATGTATGTAAATAATCCAAATATATATATATATATATATATATATATATATATATATATATATATATATATATATATATATAAATTGCTATTATTTTATTATGTTATTGTAAATGTTTTACCAGAGCCCCATTATTATTTGAAGCACTCTTTAAAGCATGAAATTGGTCCATCAGTCTTTCTTATATACTTTTGTGTAATTTGTTTTTCTATATATTTATATATATTCTGCTCGTGTCTTATAGGAGAGCCTGGAAGCACAGAATTGTTTAAGTAGAGATCATTGTGGTGTGGGATTCTGGAATTTTTCACAGTAATTTCATCCCAGGGGATGGAGGCCGCAGAGAGACGGATGTTTTCCTCTCCAGGGATTATAGGAGAGCAAGCTCCCAACTCTCTAACTCCTCCATTTCATCTTTCTAGGTCACACTGATAAGCCCAATATGCTGCTAATACATCTCATTAAAGAGATGGGGATTTGTCATAGACAAGAGTGCTTGAGCTAAATGTTTTCTACCAGTTCAGGGATCCAATAGGGACCAAAATGTTGACATTTCATCCTTGATGAATTATAAATGCGGTGGTAGGGTAGCTTAGATTGTGTCAGCAATTGTTTACTCACCAATTTTTTTGATTGTATTATTTTATGGAATTTATGTGTTGGTCTGATTTTCAGTTGGACAGTTTATTAAGTCTCGTTCACACAGAGAACGATAACTATAAAGATAACGATAACTATATTTGCGTCCACATCAACGAACAATAACAGTCTGTTTATTCTAAGCTCAAGCGCTGCGGTTTAAAAGTGTGTACAACATGTTTTTGCTGTTCTTGTTGCATTTACATGGCTTTAACCAGCAGATGTCCTCAGCATGCAGTGTTTCGAGTGAATAGCTAGTGTAATCGATCTAATCTAACAGTGAATTTAGCTGACAAAGTCAATATAGTGGAATAAAAAAAACGCCTAGTCTTTTTCACTGCAACTTCAAAAGAAGCAAGACAATGTTGTTGAAACTAGCGCTGGATACCTGAGGTAATTTTGTGTTACACTGTTTGCTAGCCTGGCATAAAGATCTCATTGTTAATACTTCTCACCATTTATTCCGAGGGTATGACTGATTGTTTTCCATATATACATTTTCTTTAAAGCATCCCTGAAAAAGGTCTTTGACTTGTCAAACAGTGGTGGATTTTTCTGGACCTCAGCGATTAACTTCTCCACAATGTCGTCTGCCATTTTAAATACTCAAACCCTTAAAATAGAATGGATTCTGATTGATTGTCAGTGTTTTATCATTCAACAGCTGAAAAAAATCGTTCTGAAAGTGATCCCAATGATATCGTTTCTCTTTATCATTATTATAGCTGTGGTGTGGACAGTGCTATTCTTTTATATTTAGAACGATTTTTATAACTATATCTTTATCGTTATCGTTCTTGGTGTGAACGGGCCTTTAACCTATTAATGCCAAGATTTCTCTCATATATGTCTTAAAGTAATACTGGTCCCACTTTATATTAAGTGGCCTTAACTACTATGTACTTACATTTAAATTAATCATTTGATACAATGCACTTATTGTGTACATACATGTTTTTACATTGTACTTATATTTTAAAAACACCTGCATGTAATTATATCTGTAATTATTTTCTGTAATTACATTTGTTGACCCATCCCTTACATCTTACCCCTACCCTTAAACCTACCCATACCACCAAACCTGTCCCTAACCTTACCCGTATCCCACCTCAATAGCAGCAAAAGTGTTTTGCAATTCAATATGAACCCAATAAGTACATTGTACTTATTTTTTGATGTAAGTACATAGTAGGTAAGGCCACTTAATATAAAGTGGGACCACAATACTTTTAATTTTGATATTATTTAATATAATAGCTATATAATATAATTTTTTTATCTTAATTTTCTTCTAAACCTGTAAATGGAAAATGTTGAAGTCTGATATACCCTTTAAAAATAAGTGCTTCTTTAAATGCCAACACAAGCATATTTATTTTGTAAAAAAGTTACCGAGTTGAAAAGGCACTGCAGAACTGCATCTCATTTTGAATTACTTTCATTTCTTCCCAAATGACGAAGGATCAGTTGGAAATCAATCCTTCATATGCAAGGGATGTCATTCCTGTCCAACAATTGGAATGCAATTGATAGCCTAGTTCATTCTCTGACTATTGATTACTCAAGTCATTCTTCTGGATAATGGTGAGTTTTTGTGTGTGTGTGTGTGTGTGTGTGTGTGTGTGCGCGCCATCTTCATATGTCTCTGTTCTTTTTCTCTTTTCAACAGATGGCAAATTAATGATATAAAAACCAAGTGCATCAGCACAATTACGCTGACAGTTAGTTGATTATGATACATGTAGCAGAACTAATTCAGACAGTAATTGTGTCTGAATAAAAATGAGTACATGCGCCCCCTCTTGCTTTTGGTAAAAACAAGCTGTGTAGTGGCCGTATTTAAGTGTACTTCAGCACTGACTTCATTGATGCTGAATCCATTACACTGTCATTGAGAAACGAATTCACTAAACAGTTGCGGCAATTTTGCTTGTGGTATTTCCAGTTAACCCAGGCACTAAATGCATTGAAACTGCCAAATTAAGTCATTGTCATTTCAGCACAGACACGCCTCCTCTCTATGAGCATTTCATGAGCATATTTGTGCCATTAACTGATTTGCATAATTCCTTTAGTAAAACAGACACTATAACAATACAAACAGTGCATGCAATTCATTGTAAATGAATTCCCCATGAATAACACACAACTGCATACGGACACACATACTGCCACAAGCATGATGCCTATAACAACGAGAAAACTCAATAATTCCTTCACGAATAAATCGCCATTATTTAAGATTCTGCTCCTACTGACACAAAAGTAATTAAGTTTGTAACCGAGATGTTTGGATTTAAATCTTTTATAATTACAATTCTTGGAACATCTGCTGCACTTAACACAATTTACTTATCAGATTTTGTGTTCATAAACCAAAATCAAGCATTTTATTATAAAAATGCCCATGAATCATATCGTTAGCCTCATAGCATAATTGCCTAAGTCATTCATTTTCAAATGATACTTAGGCAATTATGCTATGAGGCTAACGATATATCTTTTATTGAGTATTCTAAATGCCCTGTTTCAGAACTGCATCTTCCCCAAAAGCTTTTAAGCTTTTAACCAAAGCAGTGTAAGGAGCTTAACGCAATGTTCACTTAAGTTCCCTTAAAGTTTTTTTCTTCACATTGATTGCTTTACTCCCCCTCATAATCTTTCTTTTGCCAGATTCATTCAAGTGGGGATTTAAGAGCTGCTTCTGCAAATCTGGAAGGAGAGATGCCATGGTGCTTCATGATGTCACATTGAAAACGTCTGATTCTGATCCGCTTGGCCTGATGGCCGTCTTATTACATTCCTTCATCTTCAGCCATCATCATCATCATATTAAAATCTTATATATTTCTCACAGTTTGAAAGTTCAAATCACCAGATATGGCATTAAATATTTACATTACATTTTAAGCTATTTAAAGCACATTTCCTTTGTGGTTGACATTTAAAGCCCTCTTATTTATTTGAATCATCACACTCTAAAAAATGCTGGGTTAAAAAAAACAATCCAATTTGGGTTATTTGGCAACCCAGCATGGGTAAATATTGAACACATGCTGGGTCATTTTTGCAGCTTGCTGGGTTGTTTTTTTTAATCAGTGCTGGGTCAGTCAATTTGATATTGATTTTTATTAATAAAAGTGCACTGTACAATCTCTCTATACAGACAGGACAGGAACAGTTCATTTACAATATTTTTTTTTATTTTTTATTGAAAAGTTACATAAAAAACAACATTACCTTGTGCTATCTCATCTTTCAGGCATTAACATTTCAACCGTCAAACGCATAGTGTAGATTCGCTTTGAGTGTAGATTCAGAGTGTGCAACGTCAAAGACTTTATATACAGAAAGATGGTGCACTCCTATTACTATGAATCGGAGAAAGTGCAACTCATAAAATGGTGGAATAAGTCCCACCTTCAAAGTAAAAGTGCCATTCGCTGATTGGTAAGTCAGTGTTCTGAGACGCGCGCTTTGGACGGTCACCGTGATTTTGCCAAGTAAGACATGTTCCTGGATCAACACATTTGGTTGATCCTGGAACAACATTCCAGTCTGAAAATTTAGTCTTAACCCTATTCCTACCCCTAAACCTAACCCTACCCATAACTTATCCCTAAAATCAAGGGGAAAGATAGGTGAATAACACTGATATAGAAGCACTTAACCCTGGTTGCAAGCCTAAACTTGACATAAACGTTAAACTTGTCCCTCATATCTGATTGGTTGATTGATATGTTGTTCCAGGATCTACAAAGATGTTGATCCAGGAACATGTCTTACTTGGCAAAATCACGGTGACCCGCTTGGGGCTGTGCATAGTCCAGCCTGAAAAATGCAGTTTTTTTTGTAATGATTCGAGCGTTTAGAAACAAATATTTGTGAGACAGTTTTTTGTCAGATTTCATTGGTGATTTCAAACATGAAATTTAATCATAAGCTTGGCGAAACGTTTTGGAGAATTTGATGTTTCCCCATTCAAAGAGATAGGAGCTGCACTTGAATTCCTGAGAGGCGTTTCAAAGATGGCCGCCAAGTGAAATGACTTGTCTTAAAGGGACTTTGGCTGCGTTTGTAGAAGGCTAGTGTAACCCCTCTACCCAGGTCCTGCTCGCCCCACTCTGCGCGGGCCTCCGGCGTGGGAGTCGGACACTCTAACAAGGAGGCTAAAGGATGCAACCCCTAGCGTCAGTCGCTAGAGCATCTCGAGATCAGAAGAGTGAGGTTTACTCGCACAGCGACTACTAGCTGACCTCCGTTACACTAACCCCCCCAAACCTCACTCCCATCCGGGTCACGGTAACCCTTCTACCCAGGTCCTACTCGCCTCGCTCTGCGCGGGCTTCGAACCCGGGTCCCCGGCATGGGAGTCGGACGCTCTAACAAGGAGGCTAAAAGCTGCAACCCCTAATGTCAGTAGCTAGAGTATCTCTTGATATCAGAGGAGTGAGGTTTACTCGCACAGCGACTACTAGCTGGCCTCCATTCCAAGCAGACTGTGGCATACATGTAAACAAAAAAAGGTAAAATGTGAGACTACAGATGTTCTCCTCTACAGTAATAATTTGATAGGAATACAATAAAATACAAATCTTAATTTCATTCAGGAATTTTCCATCAGGAAGTTTTCTCTCAGAACAGAAAACAAAATGACTGTTAAGTTCCAGTTTTAACTGGTTTGGCACAGACCATCCAACATTGGGTTACATTTACCCAGCGCTGGGTAGGTATGTGAGGGGGTTCATTAAAGGTGCCCTAGAATTAAAAATTGAATTTACCTTGGCATAGTTGAATAACAAGAGTTCAGTACATGGAAATGACATACAGTGAGTCTCAGACTCCATTGTTTCCTCCTTCTTATGTAAATCTCATTTGTTTAAAAGACCTCTGAAGAACATGCGAATCTCAACATAACACCGACTGTTACGTAACAGTCGGGATCATTAATATGTACGCCCTCAATATTTGCATATGCCAGCTCATGTTCAAGGCATTACACAAGGGCAGCCAGTATTAACATCTGGATCTGTGCACAGCTGAATCATCAGACTAGGTAAGCAAGCAAGAACAATAGCAAAAGTGGCAGATGGAGCGATAATAACTGACATGATCCATGATATCATGATATTTTTAGTGATATTTGTAAACTGTCTTTCTAAATGTTTCGTTAGCATGTTGCTAATGTACTGTTAAATGTGGTTAAAGTTACCATCGTTTCTTACTGTATTCACGGAAACAAGAGCCGTCGCTATTTTCATTATTAAACACTTGCAGTCTGTATAATTCAAAACTTCATCCTTTATAAATCTCTCCAACAGTGTAGCATTAGCTGTTAGCCACGGAGCATAGCCTCAAATTCATTCAGAATCAAATGTAAACATCCAAATAAATACTATACTCACATAATCTGATGTATGCATGCAGCATGCATGACAAACACTTTGTAAAGATCCATTTTGAGGGTTATATTAGCTGTGTGAACTTTGTTTATGCAATGATAGAGTCGAGAGCTCGGGAGGGGGCGGAGAGCGCGAGCAATTAAAAGGGGCTGCGCAGCCTGAATCGACGCATTTCTAATGATGCCCCAAAATAGGCAGTTAATAAAATTAATTTAAAAAAAAAATCTATGGGGTATTTTGAGCTGAAACTTCACAGACACATTCAGGGGACACCTTAGACTTATATTACATCTTGTAAAAAAATGTTCGATGGCACCTTTAACATTAAAAATGATCCAGCAGCTGAGATATAGAAAAACTACCCAGCACCTGGGTAAAACTATTAAAAATAACAAAATTACACAGCAGAACCCAGGATTTGGGTTTTAAAAAAAACAACAAAAAAAAAAACAATCCAGCATTTTTTAGAGTGCAGGAAAAGACCTCAAGAAAAGAAAAAAAAAGAAAAAAAAAAGCTTAAATAAAAAACAAAACAAAAAAACAAGATCAATCAAATCATGCCCTACAGGTTATCTAGTTTTACAGAGTAAAGTGAATTGGCTTCACTATTCATCTGATGAACATGAGGAGAGACTTGGCAATATGCCAGTTATACAAAACCACTCAACTTATTTTTGTCTTTTTCTAAAGTCAAAATATTTCAGTAATCCAAGTTCAAATTAAACATTCAGAGCCATGGCCTTGTGGGCAGCGCTCCACCATACAACGCTTCAGATGACCCACAAGTACAAGCCCTGGCTTGTGATTCTCACCTGATCTTGTTCCCCAGTCAACGTGGAATTCATCCTTTCCATATTAAACAGATATTCTGTACTATAAAATTAAAAACTAATTTCACTAATCATGATTCTGAAATTCCTACAGATGTCCTACAGATGTCAGTGCTGGTTCCTCGGTCAAGGGTCTGTGGTATATTGAGGATTGTACAATTAAAAACCAAATAAACCCTTTGTCATGCTGTTCAACACAACAGCGAATGCAAACCACCCTAGTGCAGCTACCTGTGCATGTCATGACATGCATCCCTGACAATGATTGGCCATCTGGCAAAAATCGAGGACTCCAATCACAAGAGTGGCATCAGCACGAACTGAAAATTTCAACCAAGGCTGACACATTTCCCGTCGAGCAGATCGAAACAATGATCTCCAGCTGTGCGAGACAAATTGGTTAGAATCCTGCCGAGTTTAAGGAGGAGACCTGATTATGTGCTGCGCTGGAAAACTCGATATAAAAGTGGTCTTCCCCACCGACAGCAGCAGTTAATGAAAGAGAAGTCTGAGAGAAAAGGGGAGGGAGAGTGTGAAAGACTGACATGGGACAGCAGTTGTAGCTGAAAAACAAGCTGGAGAGGTGTCTCGAAGCTCAGCGAGAGTGAGCAGGTCTAACTGCTCTAGCAAGTGTCACACTGTAACAATGAACTGCCATGCTGAGAAA
The DNA here is from genome assembly GCF_018812025.1 of Megalobrama amblycephala. Taxonomy (NCBI): domain Eukaryota; kingdom Metazoa; phylum Chordata; class Actinopteri; order Cypriniformes; family Xenocyprididae; genus Megalobrama; species Megalobrama amblycephala. The sequence continues at coordinate 29,795,654 of NC_063047.1, forward strand.
CCACAAAATATACTTGGTGTGGCGGTGTAATCGATACTGTAGTCGCTGAGCCTTTGAAGCGTATACCCACAAAAGCTCATTTACAGCATCTCGAGTTTGTCTTTAAAGTATTCCATAAAGGAATAGTTCACTCAAAAATGAAAAATCACCCTTGTGTCTTTCAAAACCCGTCTGACTTTCTTTCCATGGAGCACAGTGGAAGTTATTTATAGCAGAATGTTATATGGAACAGCATGACTGTGAGTAAATGATGACAGAATTTAATTTCTGGAGTAAATCTCTATAAATTACGTAATCTCAACATGTTTCGTTTCAGGACTCAGATTTGACATTTGACATGGTGGAGACCAAACACAGCACCAAAATTTTAGCATATGAAAGTGAACAAAAATATATCGAAACACTGAATATTGTTTTCTTGATGTCTCTCTCCAGTAGTGTTGTTATTGTTAACTAAAACTATTAGTTTATTTATAAAATGAGAATGTTGCCTTCGAGCTACAGTCGCTCGTCTGTTGGATCGGACCACACAGGCCAGCCTTCACTCCCCCGTGAGCCTTGGCCTCCCATGATCCTGTCGCCGGTTCACCACTGTTCCTTCCTTGAACCACTTTTGATAGATACTGACCACTGCAGACCGGGAACACCCCACAAGAGCTGCAGTTTCGGAGATGCTCTGACCCTCGTCTAACCATCACAATTTGTCCTTTGTCAAAATCGCACAAATCCTTACGCTTCCATTTTTCCTGTTTCTAACACATTAACTTTGAGGACAAAATGTTCACTTGCTGCCTAATATATCCCACCCACTAACAGGTGCCGTGATGAAGAGATAATCAGTGTTATTCACTTCACCTGTCGGTGGTCATAATGTTATGCCTGATCGGTGTATATCTGTGAAACACTGTCTTCATCATATCCAGTGAACTTCACTAATTATTGATCTGGACAAAAATATTTAAAATCTGGAAAACATTGAATGTGTAATGTCATTGATGTTTTCATGTTTATTATTGTTTGTTCATTTAAGGCAGGAATTCCCAAACTTTTTTGTCAGACAAACCCTTTGAGCTAAAATATTTGCACATTTGCATGTTCACAGTTCTCTGATGCTGGATAATGTTCACACTGAATACAGGTAAACAACTAAAATATTAATGTTTTTAGTGTTCAATTGTTTTTATGTTCAAATAATTCATTTTAATTAGACATTTTTATGATTTAACTAATTAGGTTTTCATCAGCTCACAATCCCCCTGCAGTATTTTCCTGGCATAATGTAATTCTTAATGCATTTCATGTTGTTGATAACAAAGAATGGAAAATATATTCTTTCTCTTTGGTCTCTCTCTGTCTCTCTCTCTCTCTCTCTCTCTCTCTCTCTCTCTCTCTCTATATATATATATATATATATATAATACTATAATCCCATTTATATCTACACTCTTTAAAAAAAAAAAAAAAAAAAAAGCTATATAGCACTAAAAGTGGTTCTTGGTTCAAAAGGTGCCATATCGCATTTTATTTCTTCAACAAAAATGGTGCTAAACAGCATCAACAGTGGTTCTTTGGCTTGTAAAGAACCTTTAAAAGGGCTTAACAGGTTCTTTTTATGGCAGTGGTGCTATATAGCACCTTAACCACCCCAAAGAACAACTGAAGAACCATACAGGGGTTTAAAGGGGTTAGTTCACCCAAAAATGAAAATTATATCATTAATTACTCACCCTCATGTCATTCCACACCCGTAAGACCTTCGTTGATCTTCGTAAAGATTCGAAGCTTCATGAAGCAGTGTCCCATCACTAGATATTGTGGAATAAAGTCGCTATTTTGTTATTTTTGGTGCACAAAAAGTATTCTTGTTGCTTTATAATATTAAGGTTGAAACACTAGTAACATGAACTGTTTTAAATATGTTTTTAGTAGCTTTCTGGGCATTGAAAAAGAGAGTGTTATTGCTGGCGATGGAGGCCTCACTGAGCCATCGGATTTTATCAAAAATATCTTAATTTGTGTTCTGAAGATGAACAAATGTCTTACTGGTGTGGAACGATATGAGGGTGAGTAATTAATGACATAATTTTCATTTTTGGGTGAACTAACCCTTTAACAGGTTCTGTATACAGTAGTGGTGCTATATAGCACCACAGTCATCCCAAAGAACTGGTGAAGAACCGCTGAAGCACCAAGATTTGGTGCTATTCAGCACTTAAAGTGGTTCCCCTATGATTACGAGCCAAAGAACCACCTTTAGTACTATATTAGCACTTTTTCTTAGAGTGTAAGTGATAAATGAGTTAGGTTAAAAGTAATCAAAAAGTAGTCAGAATACATTACCTAAAATGAGTAATCTAGATTACATTACCAACAAAAATTTCCATTATGTAACATGTAATCAGCAACGGACTACAATTTACAAGTAATTTGTTTTAATTTTTTTTTAATCCAAGATGAACCACACTAAACATGGTTGGCACAAACTGTGTTTATTTTGATTAGACATATAGCCTTGACTACAAAAAATATGGTAAGTGTTTTTTCCTCCTATCTACAAATATGGTTGGTTGTATTTAACATTTTGTTTCTCCTGCTGTTTGTATTCAGATCAGATTCAGTTTTTCGCGGGCAAGTTCACTACTGTAAATTGATTTACAGTACAGAAAAATTACAGTAGTGACCATATATTTTCCCATAATCCATTGCCATTTACAGTAATATACTGTATACACATATTACAGTATCTTACTGTACATATTACAGTAAAATACTGTTCAAATTACAGAAATCCGTTACAGTGCGCTTTTATCTGGACAAGCTGACAAAAGCTCTTTTTTATTGTAAAAGTAAGTGTAAGTGAATCACTTTTACACAACTTATATAGATTTATTTAAGCATGTATCTAACCAATATTAAGTTTTTTTGCAAGAAGCAAACTGCAAAGAGTGGTTCATTATCTTTAGATTAGTTGATTATGAGCTCAGTCATAACCAACTCATTAATATTATTAAAATATGGCACTGAACATTCACTTTATCATTCATGTGCACAAAACTGAATATTTCTAAACCAAAGACCACAATAATTAGTAGTAATATTATTCACACAAAGTTCAAATGAAAATATCAATTTCTTGAGATGCTCGATGTATATTACTACTGTATAAAAGGACTGAAATGTAAGAGAAAGAGACCAACAGATAAGTTACTTAATTGATTTATGATTGTATTCTCAGGTCTGATCTGAACCCTTTCCAACTCAAATGTCCATGCATCCATGAGCAGCGTATTCATCTTAAATCCATGCAACAACTTAAATAAGCCATCCTGCTTTTTCCCCTTTAGGCCACTCAGGTAGGAGCTGTCAGAGGTTCACCATACTTTGTTTTAAGGAACAAACAGCCAGCAATATCAGATCTATATTGACGTCTAAAGTGTGGGCGAGATAGTGAAGGATAAAACGAATGGTGCCACTGCAGAGAGCAATAGAAACAGAGAAAGACAGAGCATGAGAGAGAAAACCGGCCCTGGGTGCCCATTTTTAGGGCATCCACTGGAGTTATGGATGATTTGTATAGTATTGTTCAATGGAAAGATTGCCGCAAACACACCTTAAAATCTCCACAGCATTAACTCTGAATCACAACATGCCAGGAGCTTCTGTTTTGAAATCTATGGTAAAGTTAATAAAAAGCGTTTCCTGTAGTCAAAGCCGCAAGAACAAAGCCTGAAATGAACCAAAACTTTGATGAATCAGTTAAAATTAAGTTGGATTGTAGTTTGCCAAGAACTTCAAAGTTTAAAAATCCTCTTTTCCCTCTATATCAGTACTTTCAACTCCTGCCTGAATATTTCCTTTAGTTCTCACTGATTCCTTTAGGTAATATATCAATAAGCATTAAGTTGAAAATAAATTAGACTAAAGCTCAATTTCAAAACCTAGTGAACCGCCTCATAAGTGACTCATTTGGAGTGCTCTACAAAGACTGAAACTCGTACTAGTAGTTCTTTGAAGTGCATTGGAGACTCAAAAGTGGATGTTAGCATGTTGCTAACAAGCATGCAAAGCTAATAGCTTGTTTGCAATTACATGGGTCTGATGACACGTGAAATTCAGCTGAAGGGCAGGAAGTAAAGAAACAGAATGGAAGACGTAGAGGAAATTCCTTATTTTAGCGGTTTAGACACTATAGATATCAACAGAAAATCACCACATATGTTGGACATAATCCTTATGTTATGAAGAGGAGTGATTTTTCTACTGAACTTAAAGACCTGTCTGCCATCGAGGTGGTAGATATAGAGAATATGAAGCTGCCGTCACGCCATGTTCAGTTCTTGACTGGTTTGTTTATATCGTGCTGCCTTTCTGCAAGTGAGTTTAGGGCAGTATTTTGATTTTCTGTCATGATTGTGAAAAATGTCTCCATTGTAGGTTACATTATCGTTAAGTGAAAAAAAAGGGACTGTGTAATACCTGTGTAATTTTTGCCTTTTCTACATGTAAAAACACTAGGTTGAAGAGGTGACCGGAAGATGCCATATAGCAAATCTAATAATGTCACTGATTAAACCCACTGCCTATCACTCAATAAAATAATCACATTGCTGAGTGTTTTTGAAGGTTTTGTATATTGTTTGGTTTAATAATTAACATTACATTTGCGAGTATGACTCTCACTTGGCTTGTGAATGAGCATAACTTGCACGCAGCCACTTCAGAACTGTTCACAAGCTTCTATGGGTTTGATTTTGGTTGTCATTTGTTGAAATAAATACAAAAAAAAACCCCACTTATTTATTTGGACATTTTCAACCATATGATGGCTGAAGCAGCAGCGCGTGACACGGTTTTCACGGTAACAAGATCAACATTGTGAACGGATTTCTACAAAACTTCAGTGAAAACACCAAATGATCATGCAATGAGATAAAATGTCTTCTCTCCCCTCCAAACGATACCATGAAGAATGTGAATATTTAACAAAGTCAAAAACAAAAAACGTAAGCAGGTCTCCATATTAATTTCTGTATCACCAGACGCAAAGGCGACAACTTTTAAAGTTAAAAAATGATAAAAGTTACGTAAATGATAAAAGCTCTTTGTGGTTTCTCAGTTTGATCGATTTGAGCAACCATAAACATCGCAAAATTTAGGGATTTTGAGTTTGTGATAGTGATTCCTTTATAGAAAAATCACTTCCTGCCCTCCAGCTGCATTTTGCCCCACAGCAATGACGTCATGTGCAAACAACCTATACATTGGACACAAATCTGAGGTAATAAATACATTTTTTTTTTTTTTTTGCAATACTTTGTTTCCAATATTGAATTAAATATGTTTATAAATTAACATTTCTCTCATCTTGTCTTGTCTGCCATCCAGCTTGTTTCAATGCTTTCTGGGATTGCCTTCTTTGCTACTGAAGACAGGTTTTGGAACAAAGCTTATGTGTTTACAGTGGTTTTGCATATTTCCGCTCTGTTGGGAAGAATAAAATGGGTTATAAAGTTTCAAACATCCTGTAATTGTCCTGATAATGAATTATTAAATATCATCTGCTGTGCCAGTGGTGTTTTCACAGAGCTTTTTTGATATTGTTTAGTGAGATAATTCCAGTTTCCTTCACTATTTTGTTTTGTTTGTCTTTGAGCTCTTTGAGACACTAGGGGAACGTTTCATCGTCTGTGTTTACATAACCCGGCACAGATAGCAGTGTCACAACCGTGATTAGATGTCCCTCATCCTCTTTTATCCCATTTTGCCAGATATGAGTGTTTTGACAGATTATTTCTCAGTTTGTTTATTGAATATGTGTCTTTGAAATCTCTGATTGTGTTTATAGAGACGGAGACAACAGGTGTGCTAGTGCGTCTTTCCCCATTGGATGGCAAATGTTGTCGACTAATATCCGTTTCCTACAAGATAAATAATAGTCCTCCTCAAAGGGGAGCATTTTGGCTCTGAAAGCCAAATCCTCCACTGTGCTGTGTGCACTGTACCCCCTTTATTCTGTTCATATCAATTATGGATTAGTACTGAGACATACAGACTAGGGTTTACGTTACACAACATAACATACAAAACTACGAATTTTGAACGATCGCTAGAAAATATAAACAACAATTAGTAATCATATTTACAGGTTGAGATTCAGAGGAGCAAGCTGGTCCAAATAAACTGGTTATTGATCCATATTTTAAGTCCAAGCATTTTGTGAATCCTGCGTTAAACTCCCCGAGGTTTGAGAAGCAGTCGTCAGTAAAATGATGGGAACACAACAAAAGATTGTACTGCTGTGGTATTGTTGAAAAAATGAATTTTCACTGGCGTCTGCGTGCACAATAAGTGGGCGGGGAATATGATAATGTTTCGTTGTGACGTCACAATGAAAATGCTTGTGATTCATTTTACAAACGACTCGTTTAATTGACTCAGAGTCGACTCATACTTTTGAGAGACAATAACTTTTTATACGTTGCACTTTCAGATTTAAAACTTTGCAGGATGTTTCATTCACTTACAGCTGTTACACACTACATGAAAGTTAATTTTCAAAAATCCATAATAGGGGCACTTTAAAACAATATTCATACTTTTACAAGTAATTTGTTATGGTTCCTTAATACTGAGAGTACAGGTCTTTATAGTAAAACCATTTTTTTAAAAGAAACATTCCACTTTGTTGATATTGACTAATACTGGTTGTCAACACAATATTTATTTATTTAAAATACAAACCCGATTCCAAAAAAGTTGTAGACACTGTACAAATTGTGAATAAAAACAGAATGCAATGATGTGGAAGTTTCAAATTTCAATATTTTATTCAGAATACAACATAGATGACATATCAAATGTTTAAACTGAGAAAATGTATCATTTTAAGGGAAAAATAAGTTTATTTTAAATTTCATGGCATCAACACATCTCAAAAAAGTTGGGACAAGGCCATGTTTACCACTGTGTGGCATCCCCTCTTCTTTTTATAACAGTCTGCAAACGTCTGGGGACTGAGGAGACAAGGTGCTCAAGTTTAGGAATAGGAATGTTGTCCCATTCTTGTCTAATACAGGCTTCTAGTTCCTCAACTGTCTTAGGTCTTCTTTGTCGCATCTTCCTCTTTATGATGCGCCAAATGTTTTCTATGGGTGAAAGATGTGAACTGCAGGCTGGCCATTTCAGTACCCGGATCCTTCTTCTACGCAGCCATGATGTTGTAATTGATGCAGTATGTGGTCTGGCATTGTCATGTTGGAAAATGCAAGGTCTTCCCTGAAAGAGACGACGTCTGGATGGGAGCATATGTTGTTCTAGAACTTGGATATACCTTTCAGCATTGATGGTGCCTTTCCAGATGTGTAAGCTGCCCATGCCACACGCACTCATGCAACCCCATACCATCAGAGATGCAGGCTTCTGAACTAAGCGCTGATAACAACTTGGGTTGTCCTTGTCCTCTTTAGTCCAGATGACATGGCATCCCAGTTTTCCAAAAAGAACTTCAAATTTTGATTTGTCTGACCACAGAACAGTTTTCCGCTTTGCCACAGTCCATTTTAAATGAGCCTTGGCCCAGAGAAAACGCCTGCGCTTCTGGATCATGTTTAGATATGGCTTCTTTTATGACCTATAGAGTTTTAGCCGGCAACGGTGAATGGCACGCTGGATTGTGTTCACCGACAATGTTTTCTGGAAGTATTCCTGAGCCCATGTTGTGATTTCCATTACAGTAGCATTCCTGTATGTGATGCAGTGCCGTCTAAGGGCCCGAAGATCACGGGCATCCAGTATGGTTTTCCGGCCTTGACCCTTACGCACAGAGATTGTTCCAGATTCTCTGAATCTTTGGATGATATTATGCACTGTAGATGATGATAACTTCAAACTCTTTGCAATTTTTCTCTGAGAAACTCCTTTCTGATATTGCTCCACTATTTTTCGCTGCAGCATTGGGGGAATTGGTGATCCTCTGCCCATCTTGACTTCTGAGACACACTGCCACTCTGAGAGGCTCTTTTTATACCCAATCATGTTGCCAATTGACCTAATAAGTTGCAAATTGGTCCTCCAGCTGTTCCTTATACTGTATATACATTTAACTTTTCCGGCCTCTTATTGCTACCTGTCCCAACTTTATTGGAATGTTTAGCTTTCATGAAATCCAAAATGAGCCAATATTTGGCATGACATTTCAAAATGTCTCACTTTCAAAATTTGATATGTTATCTATATTCTATTGTGAATAAAATACAAGTTTATGAGATTTGTAAATTATTGCATTCCTTTTTTATTCACAATTTGTGCAGTGTCCCAACTTTTTTGGAATCAGGTTTGTCGATAAATAAATAATTTTAAATTATTTATTTATGCTCTAAATGTATTAGTATATAAATAAATATCATTGTCATAAATATTCATATTAATAACTATTAATATGATAACTATAATAATAACTATTACATGCAAATAAAATACATTTATTTATAAATAAGTAAATAAAAAATAAAAATAAAAAATTTTGTTGTTTTTTTTTTTAACCAATATTGACCTTTCACTCAATTTGTAAAAAGGTCTTCATGGCAAAATATTGTTCTAAATTTCCTTTTAGAAACATTCAACTTTGTCGTAATTTCCTAATATTGGTTGTCAGCAATTATAGTCTACATTTATTTATTTTAGTTAATTAAATTATGCTCTAAATTTATTTATAATTTAATTAAATTATTTAATATAAATGAATTAAATTATTTATAATTTAATTAAGTTTAATAATCATTTAATATAATTTAAAAGATTGTATTATAATTTCTAAATATTATCATTCAATTATCATAAATATTCATAATATTAAAATAATTCATAATTCATATTGTGTTTTATTGTTTCAATCTATTGATTAGACAATATCTAGGTCCCATTCATTTCCAAAGCCTCAATTTCATGCTAATTGCCTTTCCAGCCGCTTTTTCTATTTCTCCGGTGTCCCCTCACACAGCTCCTTTCTGACTTCAGAGGCAGATGAGCAGACAGCTGTGCAATATCCTCTCTCATCCTTCCTCTGACCCTAGTCTCTCTTTACACCTCCTCCATCATTCACTCCCTTGAGGATGGCAGGAAAGGATGTAGACGTGACTATCGAGAGGATGGACAGTTTTAATACCGTGCTTGTGCCCCCCAGGGACCGGTTACCCCTGAAGATATTACAAGCTCCAAAATGAATCACATCCATTTCTCACTGTGCACAAGATGACAGGAGTGAGACTCAGTTTGAGGGCCGAGACTCTTCGCAACCATTCGCAATGTGGAAGAGAAGGATCACAGAGCAATGTCCACTCCTGTGACCCATAGTTAAAGAAAGAGCCTTCCTATTGATATGAGAGATATTACAGGCGTCTTAAAGGTCAGTCATGACGTTCTCTTCTTCTTTGCTTTTTAATGTTTAATCAGTATGTTTAAAAGTTGAAGTGTATAACTTTTTGTTTAAATACTTCCTCCTATACCAGTTTGTGTAAGTGTAAGCAAGTTATTTACCCCAAAAAGTGTGAGTCTGCTTTAGTTTAAAGGTGCCATAGAATTGAAAATTGAATTTACCTTGGCATAGTTAAATAATTAGAGTTCAGTACATGGAAATGACATACAGTGAGTCTCAAACACCATTGTTTCCTCCTCCTTATGTAAATCTCATTTGTTTAAAAGACCTCCAAAGAACAGGCGAATCTCAACATAACACCGACTGTGACGTAACAGTCGGGATCATTAATATGTATGACCCCAATATTTGCATATGCCAGCTCATGTTCAAGGCATTAGACACGCCAGTATTAACGTCTGGATCTGTGCACAGCTGAATCATCAGACTTTATGCAGGTAAGCAAGCAAGGACAATAGCGAAAAATGGCAGATGGGGCAATAATAACTGACATGATCCATGATAACATGATATTTTTAGTGATATTTGTAAATTGTCTTTCTAAATGTTTCGTTAGCATGTTGCTAATGCACTGTTAAATGTGGTTAAAGTTACCATCGTTTATTACTGTATTCATGGAAATCAGAGTCATGTTGTTATTTTCATTATTAAACACTTGCAGTCTGTATAATTCATAAACACAACTTCATTCTTTATAAATCTCTCCAACAGTGTGTAATGTTAGCTTTAGCCCGTTAGCCATGGAGCACAGCCTCAAACTCAATCAGAATCAAATGTAAACATCCAAATAAATACTATACTAGTACATAATCAGGTATGCTGCATGACGAACACTTTGTAAAGATCCATTTTGAGGGTTATATTAGCTGTGTGAACTTTGTTTATGCAATGTATTATAGTCTCGAGCTCGGGGGCGGGGAGCGCAAGCATTTAAAGGGGAAGCGTGCTGAATCGGTGTGGTCAGAACTGGACCACGGAGCAATGGAAGAAGGTAGCCTGGTCTGATGAATCACGTTTTCTTTTACATCATGTGGATGGCCGGGTGCGTGTGCGTCGCTTACCTGGAGAACACATGGCACCAGGATGCACTATGGGAAGAAGGAAAGCAGACGGAGGCACTGTGATGCCTTGGGTCCTGCCATCCATGTGGATGTTACTTTGACACGTACCACCTACCTAAGCATTGTTGAAGACCGTGTTCATCCTTTCATGGAAACTCTGGTATACCCTGGTGGCTGTGGCCTCTTTCAGCAGGATAATGCACCCTGCCACAAAGCAAAAATGGTTCAGGAATTGTTTGAGGAGCACAACACCAAGTCTGAGGTGTTGACTTGGCCTCCAAATTCCCCAGATCTCAATCCAATCAAGCATCTGTGGGATGTGCTGAACAAACAAGTCTGATCCATGGAGGTCCCACCTCAAAACTTACAAGACTTAAAGGATCTGCTGCTAACATCTTGGTGCCAGATACCACAGCACACCTTCAGGAGTCTAGTGGAGTCAATGCCTCGACGAGTCAGGGCTGTTTTGGCAGCAAAATGGGGACCAACACAATATTAGGAAGGTGGTCATAATGTTATGCCTGATCGGTGTAAATATGGTTAGGAAAAATAGCAAATCCATTTATTTTTCTTGGAAAATTAAAATATCCAGATTTACAGACTGTATGATTATTCCATCACATAGCTGATGGCTCTAGTTAATCTGAAATATGGTGGCAATGAAGATTAGTGTTGGTCTAGTTGATTTGGCAAGAGATAATGTGGGTACATTGTGCGTGTGGGTGACCTCACCTGTCATTCATTCTTTGTGTTGTCAATTGTTTGATCGATCTAACATAAAATCCAGTTTAGGAGGAAGTAAAATCCTAGGCTTTTACAACATTGAGCAAAATAAATCTCAAAGGATCATATTTTCCCTCCTTTTCAAATATGAAAACGTTTGAAAAAGCAAGCCATTTCCTCCTACATAACTCAAGCACCATTCATCTCTGTGGTCCTGCTGCATAAAAGTCCATTTTTGATCTATGTCCTGCTATGAGTTATAAAGAGAAAAAGTATGAGGTCTGAGTGCTGTGCAGGTTTAGTTTACTACATCAGAAAAGCCATACATATGGACCCTTGTGTGTTGCAAATGTCAAAATGTGTTGCATCTATATTTGGACAGTGGAGAGTATAACACAATGCTGAGAAATAATTTCATCATACACACTCAGAAAGAGGCCACATATTTATTCTCAAGTTTTTGTTTGTTTGTTGAGCCAACTAATTTAAGTTACTGTGTCATACTAACCATACATGTCATGCACTATGCACTAACACATAATAGCATGCACTATTGCTGGTTAGTATGACACAAGAACTTATATTTATTAAAGGATTAGTTCACTTTCAAATGAAAATTAGCCCAAGCTTTACTCACCCTCAAGCCATCCTAGGTGTACAGTATATGACTTTATTCTTTCTGATGAACACAATCAGAGAAATATTAATAAATATCCTGATGCATCCGAGCTTTATAATGGTAGTAAGTGTTATCAAATGAGTTGAAGAAAGTGTCTCCATCCACATCCATCCATCCATCATAAACATATTCCACATGGCTCCAGGTGGTTAATAAAGGCCTTCTGAAGCGAAACGATGCATTTGTGTAAAAAAATCCATATTTAACAAGTTATGAAGTAAAATATCTAGCTTCCAGACCGCCTTCCGTATTCAACTTACGAAGAAAGTGTAAAACTCTGGCAGTTCAAAAAACTTACACTACGTCCTATGCCTTCCCTATTCAACTTACGGAAAAGTTTAACTGACGCGATGCCAGTTCCGTTTTTTTCGTAATTTGAATATGGAAGGCGGTCTGGCGGAAGCTAGATATTTTACTTCATGATTTGTTAAATATGGATATTTTTTTTTTACACAAACACATCGCTTCGCTTCAGAAGGCTTTTATGACCCCCCGGAGCCGTGTGAAGTATGTTTATATGGATGGATGTGGATGGAAGCACTTTCTTCAGCTCATACTCGTTTGGTCCTGCTCACTGCCATTATAAAGCTCGGATTTGTCAGGATATTTATTAATATTTCTCCGATTGTGTTCATCAGAAAAAAGGCATATACACCTAGGATGGCTTGAGAGTGAGTAAATCTTGGGGTAATTTTCATTTGAAAGTGAACTTATCCATAAAGTTGGCTCAACAAAACCTTATTTGTTTAAATGAACTTGTTTCATTCTTATTGTACTGACTAAAAGAGTGCAGTTTCATTCGTTGTTATATCCAATGTATAGAATGAAGAAATAAGAAGAGACTTATCAGTCAATACTGAGGTTACTCTATTACTCACTGAGTAAACTCACACTGTAACTATCAAACAGCTTCAAAACCATTCAAAAATATTACAGAAATTCTTCTAAATGTCCAACATAAATGAACATTAAACACTAACATGTTATACCCTTTACACTTAGGCTGCATCTGAACTTGCATACTTCCCTACTATATAGTAGGCAAAAACCAGTATCTGAAAAGATGTTTGAATTCACAGTACATCTCATTAAAGATAAGGCAAAAAATACACGGATGACTTACTACTTCCAGCAAGATTCTGAAGTATGCATTTAATGGACACTTTACTATCCCACGAGGCCAAGGGAGAGGATTTGAAAATGGCAGTGAAATGGCGCAACTGATGGTGGTAGGTCACGTGATAATGACAACATGGCAAATGTAGTACATCTGGATTACATTCATACTATACAGAACATACTTTTTTAGTGGTTGAGAAGTAGTAACTTATTCAAAATAAGTACTTACTCAAGAGACTATGCAATTTTGGAGGCAGCCATAATTTACTCTAATGCAGTCCCTTGCCAGGCATGCTGGAAACTACAGATCCATTGCCAATTTAGTTATGTCAACAAAAATTATTTATGTAGTCCCAGCACAAATGGATTAAGTAAACTTCAGTTTTAATTGTATTAGGTGAACTGTAATTACAACCCGTCTTCTTAAATTTAAATAAAATGAAAACTAAAAGACTTTCAAATCACATGAGCCAATATTTTATTCACAATAGAACATAGATAACAAATATTTAAACAGAGAAATTTTACAATTTTATGCACAAAATGAGCTCATTTCAAATTTGATGCCTGCTACAGGTCTAAAAATAGTTGGGACGGGGGCATGTTTACCATGGTGTAGCATCTCCTCTTCTTTTCAAAACAGTTTGAAGACGTCTGGGCATTGAGGTAATGAGTTTCTGGAGTTTTGGTGTTGGAATTTGGTCCCATTCTTGCCTGATATAGGTTTCCAGCTGCTGAAGAGTTCATGGTCGTCTTTGACGTATTTTTCATTTAATGATGCTCCAAATGTTCTCTATGGGTGAAAGATCTGGACTGCAGGCAGGCCAATTCAACACCCAGACTCTTCTACGAAGAAGAAATGCTGTTGTAATAGCTTCAGTATGTGGTTTTGCATTGTCCTGCTGAAATACACAAGGCCTTCCCTGAAAAAGACGTTGTCTGGACACCTTTATATACCTTTCAGCATTCATAGTGCCTTCCAAAACATGCAAGCTGCCCATACCGTTTGCACTTATGCACCCCATAACACCCGAGATGCTGGCTTTTGAACTGAACACTGATAACACTGTCACTGGAAGGTCTCACTCCTCTTTAGCCCGGAGGACACAGCGTCCATGATTTCCAACAAGAATGTCAAATTTGGACTCGTCTGACCATAGAACACTTTTCCCCTTTGAAACAGTCCATTTTAAATGAGCCTTGGCCCACAGGACACGATGGCGCTTCTGGACCATGTTCACATATGGCTTCTTTTTTGCATGATAGAGCTTTAGTTGGCATCTGCAGATGGCACGGCAGATTGTATTTATCAACAGTGGTTTCTTAAAGTAATTTAATAATGTCATCGACACAATCATGCCTATGAGTGATGCAGTGTCGTCTGAGGGCCCAAAGACCACAGGCATCCAATAAATGTCTTCGGCCTTGTCCCTTACGCACAGAGATTTCTCCAGTTTCTCTAAATCTTTTGATGACGTTATGCACTGTAGATGATGAGATTTGCAAAGCCTTTGCAATTTGATGTTGAGGAACATTGTTTTTAAAGTATTCCACAATCTTTTTAGGCACTCTTTCACAGCTCTGCCCATCTTCACTTCTGAGAGACTCTGCCTCTCTAAGACATCCCTTTTATAGCTGATATCATGTTACAGACCTGATATCAATTAACTTAATTCATTGCTAGATATTCTCCCAGCTGAATCTTTTCAAAAGCCTCGTTTACTGAAATCATGTGATTTTGGAGCTCTGAACCACTGATTCGAAACAAATGATAAAATATGTGTTCGAGCGCTGTCTGAAAGCCTCTTTCTCTCTCTCAGCATGCGTGTGCGTCCCATTTTTCGACTCTTCTTCCGCATTTAAAATAGTTTGAATGTGTAAATTGGCAAGACAAAACACGTCCATGATAAACTTTCACATTATGATGGTTAAACTTAGCAGTTAATCCGTGAATAACATGCATGCCGAACCGTGGGGCCTGGTCCATACGGATCAACTGCGATCCGTTGCACCCCTAATAATTAATGAACACACTTATCATCATGATTGCTATCTTACCAGAGATGGAGAAAAATCCTACTCCTGCAAGTAAACGTGTTCCTGTCCCCAAAAATGTTGGTACTCAGAAGCGCTTCCCTCCACGTTTTCTGGTACGCATCATTTATTTTTACCACGCATGTGCACCTGTGCACCAGTTATGTGCACACCTGTATACAGATATAGAAAGACGGCTCACTCCTATTAGTTATGAATGGGAGAAACTGCAACGCAGTATGCTCGAAATAGGAGTTGCAAATATGGCCACCGAGTGAACAGACTTTCCTTGAAAGGGCATTTTATGCTATGCTAGTACATAAGCTAACTAATACATAAATTAATGGTCATTATAACATAATTCAAATAGCATTTGTCATTTATGATTTTATAGAAATTGTCATCAGGCGCTAGAGACCCGAGGGATTTCGAGGGAGGACCTGATTTGTCAAGATTACGCTGATGGTAATCTATTGTAACTTAACAGTATTTTGCACGGTCTGTGTCAATATTAATTGTGTGATCTCTTTGTCCTACATGGCTGTAGTCTCAGCTACATACAACTGCAAAAATGCCACAGCAGCTGAGTGTGAAAAGTTTCTTTAAACGGCCAAATAGTTGTGATGATGTTGATAAAAGAGGTGAAAAAAGATGGACCGATGAGGACGCGGTGGAGGATGAAGGACAAACAACAGACAACGTTTATCAGTCACACAGGCGAACACCCAGTTTAGTCCATGTGGACCAGGAGGAAGGAATTGTGTTCAGGCAGATACTGTAAGTCGATTGAGTTTAGATCAGTTAAGTTCATTTATTACGTTTTGTTTACATTTACGTAATTGTATTTTGTAATGCTGCGTTGTTCATATTTGCCTGTTCAGGCACAAAGGTTGTGTGTTAGTGGTCTCCTGTCACTGCAGAAAACAAACAAACATTCATCTGCTTTTTGTGGTGTTGAACTTTAAAGTGTTGCACGGTCTGTATTCATCTGATCTCTTCATAAATAAATAAATGCATAATAGCCTGTATGCTTGTCCTGCAAATTCATGATTAAAAATGAAAACAAAAGCTATTAAATGTTTTATTATCATTATATTATGCAAATTAATGAAAGGTAATAGTAGATTATGACGGAACTTTTACAACCCTGTCCATCAAAATGACATACAATGAGAAAGTCTAACACATTCCCTGAAAGTCTGTAAGCTAAGAGCTATTAAGACTGAGGAAGTTGGACTGATTTAGTTATTTAAATGAAATTGTATGACTTGTGTTTGAAATGTTCTCTTCTGTCTACAGGGAAGAGTCATTTGGTTGGTATGCATCATCATATAAGAGCTTAAAATGGAAGCTGAGGCTGTGCCACACTATGTAAAGGTACACGTTTTCCCAACTCTTTGAAGGTTTTAAACATATGAGTCATTCCTCTTTGAACATCTCAGACATTAAAATCCTCTCTCTTTGAACCACTCTTTGGATGTCTTATATGTCTTGGATGTTAAAAAATTCTATTCTATGATCAACATTTATCATCTCTAACCTTTACGGTTATAGCAAACAGATGCAGGAAAAAAATGTTTGAAGTCAGGGAAGTCGAGATACATGTTGTCAGTCAACACAGAAAATAATTTTGCATTGTTTAAGTTGGCATGAAACGGAAGTTGGGATAGTCTTTTCTTTCCTATTGTGGTGTATGTCCAAGTGAAACGGCTTCTCGAACAGAAAAAAAGAAGAAGAATGGGACTTGATTTTATTAATTGGGAATTGATTGAATTGTCTGCTTGTTGTGGTTTGCTATTACTGTGGATAAACTGTGAATGAACTGCTATTATTTTCTGTGGTAATCGACATATGTTACTGATGTTGTCAGTAAAGCTTGTATTGAACCCAAAACACTCTGGGAGTTCCTATCATTCCGTGCAGGATGAATGAACAATTATTAATCATAGATATGCTTGCATAAAGTCATACATCACACCCTCATTCAAGGTCTAGATGAGGTCTTTTTGTGTCTAGCTGCCCTTTAGTATGCAAGGCAGACAAAAAAAAAAAAAAAGACACCCGCAAACACATTCTTTCTATTTAGATATGACATCCTTTTTAAACACTACAAAATTTCTGTATGCCAGAATTGAGATAAAGCACATTAAAATAGGCTCCTGTATCATTATTCACTTTTGAAGTTTATATTCAATACTAGTGTTCAGGACTGCTAGTATCTTTAAACGGGCTTCATTCTGAATCTTTTTCCCCCCCTTGATGCATGCACACAAAGCAGAGTACAGTGGCACAGAATTGGGGCTCTCTTTGTTGTTAGGTGATATGAATCCCTAGAGACTGCTGCAGAGAGAAAGAGAGAATGCTTCTCAAAGGAAACAAAGTGGTTTGGAAGGATCTCAGATACATTCTCATCTGAAATCCTGGAGATTGTGCACCCGTAAGAACAGCATTGTCCGCTTGGAATGCGACGCTGAGTTTGTTCCCAGTTCTTCTGTCTGGCTTCAACCTGTTTTGATTCTTAAAGGGGCGGTTCACCCAAAAAGAAAATTCTGTCATTTACTCACCCTCGTATTGTTCCAAACCCATATGATGTTATTATTTACAGTGAACACAAAAGAAGATTTCCATACAAAACAGTGGCAATATATTTAATGCATATATTTTTTTAAAAATCAAATGAAGAGAGCACTGCAGGGATGATTAGTTTTTTGTAGGCCAATCTGGAAGTTAGCATCACCCTGGTTCCATCGACAAAAAGCCAGTAGGATTTTCCATTGACTTTTTGGATTATTGCAGAAAAAAGGCTCTGTGTCAAACAAATGTTTTGTTCATCAGGATAATCTTCACAAATGAACCCAACTTTTATGAATTTTGAAGCCTAAATGCAAGAAAAAGGCTAAAGCTGTAAACAAACTACACCATGGTCACATGATTTCAACATCACCACCACAATAGTCTCAGCCTCACATGTTACGCCCATGGACCGTTGGCTGAACGTCTGATGCATATGGCACACAAAATGGGAAACACAGGAGTTTCGAAGTTGTCTTTTGAATGGTTGAATTCTATAGAATTTCCTGGAGATGTGTGTGTCGCTTTTTTTTAATGGTCCACCTGGAAACAATGTCATTGTGGTGCTATGAGCGCCTATCGGGATCAGTTAAACATTGGATTTTCAAAAGTATGTGAAGATTGCAGCTCCATTGTTGCAGTAAACTTGCACAATGTTCTTGAATGAATAATTTATTATCTGCATGCCAGTCTGTTATCGTAGGGACATCGACTTTACATTTTTCATGCCCCTAAACATGACGTGGAACAAAACTGTGATTAGTTGCTTTACATGTCAGTCAGACGTCCTCTTGGGCGGTCCTTGGCCAATGAAAGCTGGCATCGACTTTACATTTTCACGGCCCTAAACATGATGTGGAACAAAACGAACTGTGATAGGCTGCTTTACATCTCGGTCTAAAAAATTGTTTGCAAGAGTGCAAGTATAGACACAACAAGGCTGTAAAAGCGGACTAGTGAGTAGATACATTTTGTATCTGTTTGGCTTGATGACGTTTAATTACCCTGGCAACCTCTGTAGTCCCATTTAGCCACTTTTTCAAGACATGTAAAAGCTAAAAAAATCAGGAGTAGGGTATTACTGATGTATTTTATGTAAAAGAATAAAACAGATCAAAATTTAAGTATAGTATACTTATAGTGTTTCTTGTACATTTGAAGCTGGAAGGATGTGATCACTGTGAATCGCTATAAAAATGAAACGATGAGAAAGCTGCTGTTTTATGCGAAACCAAATGTTCATCATGCCAAATTCCCCCAGGGATATAATGAGACAAGATTATGGTTAGGCATGGCTATAAAGTGAAGAAGAGAAAGGAAGAACGATTCTAATTATCCTGTAAACCTTTGTCACTGACTCCATAGATTTTTTCCTCTGTATCTTAATTGCAGGTGGTGAAGCAGTGTGAACAAACAGTGTTTTGATCAGTCGATTTAACTGTCATCTTGCATTCAGTGTTGGCGCTTGGCGCAAGAGGAAACGTGCATCAAAGACCGATATTCCAGTGAAGAGTAATCCATCTAGGAATCGTGTCGTGCATTGTGGCCCCTTTCAAATATAGAGTCTTTAATGGTAAATTACCTTACCTTTAATAGATCATGTTTGAACAGGACCTTTTCAAAAATACCAGTAAATTAGTTCAGGCAATTTATCATTATGAAAAGTTGTAACATTACCACTTACCAGTAAATTACTGGTATGATGCTGTGTGTGAACAAAGAATGAAGATTTCTGGTATGAGCATGTACGCATGAAGGTACCTCACGAAACTGATTTTGGACAGACTTCTGAGGCAGCATAACGGTTTAATGGTCTGCAGCAAAATAGAGAGAGCTTTGGTGAAAACTATAACGAATATTTAATTACTAAAATAGCAATTTCTCGCTAGAAATGACATCAAAAGTGGAAAACGTTTACACAGAAAGCTTAACTGTCACAACATGGAATGCACAGGATTGTGGGATATCAAAGGCAGTGAAGGATACATCTATGCTGCCTCCAAAAATCAATCAGTTGAGGAGACAGGAAGTAAAGCTAACATTGTATTTGGACATGCCTTGATGCCTTACAATCTTGACATGCATCCTCCAAACGCAACATTTTAAATATTTCAGAAAGAAAAACAAAGTTCTTATGGAGATGACATGATAACTCTGCACTGTTTAAAGGATTAGTCCACTTTTAGATAAACTTTTCCTGATAATTTACTCACCCCCATGTCATCCAAGATGTTCATGTCTTTCTTTCTTCAGTTGAAAAGAAATTAAAGTTTTTGATGAAAACATTCCAGGATTTTTTTCCATATATAGTGGACTTCAATGGGCACCAAACAGTTGAAGGTCAAAATTAGTTTCACTGCAGCTTCAAATTGTTCTACACGATCCCAGATGAGAAATAAGGGTCTTATCTAGTGAAACCATCACTCATTTTCTAAAAATGTTTGAAATTTTATACATTTTAACCAGAAATGTTCATCTTGATCTAGCTCTCTTCTTCTCCTCTATTAGAACTCCAGCAGTGTAGACACTGCTAAGTGTATTACTGCCCTCCTCAGGTCAAAGTTTTGAACTAATTTTTATATGCAATATGCTAGTTCAATAGTATATAACAATTAGTTCAAACTTTAACCTGTGGAGGGCAGTAATACACTTAGCAGTGTCTACACTGCTGGAATTCTAATAGAGAAGAAGAAGA
This sequence comes from Megalobrama amblycephala, assembly GCF_018812025.1. Classification (NCBI taxonomy): domain Eukaryota; kingdom Metazoa; phylum Chordata; class Actinopteri; order Cypriniformes; family Xenocyprididae; genus Megalobrama; species Megalobrama amblycephala. Next base: position 29,815,969 of record NC_063047.1, read on the forward strand.
GAGCTAGTTCAAGATGAACATTTCTGGTTAAAACGTATAAAATTTCAATTTTTTTTTTCAGAAAATGAGCGATGGTTTCACTAGATAAGACCCTTATTTCTCATCTGGGATCGTGTAGAACAATTTGAAGCTGCACTGAAACTAATTTTGACCTTCAACTGTTTGGTGCCCATTGAAGTCCACTATATGGAAAAAAAATGTTTTCATCAAAAACTTTAATTTCTTTTCGACTGAAGAAAGAAAGACATGGACATCTTGGATGACATGGGGGTGAGTAAATTATCAGGAAAAGTTTATTTAAAGGTGGACTAATCCTTTGAGCTCTCCTGATTTTTAATAGTTTTTCAATGTAAATATGCAGTAGATGGACATCTTTGACTATTGCTCCACATCTTGCAGCTTTTTCAGCGTGTAGCGCTCGAGACCCTGCCTTCTCATTCATCAGTGCTGCGGCTCTGCAGTTGGATACTATTATGCACGGATCATGTGTTTAAGATGAATTTTTTGTGATCATCCCCTTACGTCTGTCACTCAGAAGTACAAAAATGTGGTGTCAAATTGAACAGATAGTGTCTCCTCATGTGCGTGAATCAAGACAACAGTGCAGTGTTTAAAGATCATTGTCCGTGACTGACATCACAGAATTTACTGGTATTTTGATGCTGATGTGTAAATGGTCTCTTAACAGTAAAAAGCCAGGTAAAGTCATTCTGGTCATTTTACGGTAATTTACTGGTATTACTGTGTGAGAGGTGCTAATTGAAGAATGAGACAAAAGCTAACTCCATGTTGAACCTCTATACCTCCGCAGGTTTTGTTTACTGTTTTCTGTTCCCTGTTCAGTTCCATAATGAATTGGAATATGGGAAAGTAGAACACCTTAATTAATTGCTTTGAACAATGTTAATCTATTACAGATCCAAACACTCACAGCAAAATATTTTAATCCTGACCTACTCCAACGAATTAAAATAATCAAACGCATAATCATTTGCTGACATGGTGTGCTTATTAATTAGTGGTTTGTGCTAATGCAAGCGGCACCATTACTATTGCATATTTTATTTGATTGAAACCCTAGCCCGAAGTATTTACACATGTCCAGCCTGTTTGATGTGCCATTCTTTTTTCTAAGCAATTGCCAGTGACCTGACAGCTGCCTAGGAACCAAGCAAAATAGCATATTAACAGCCTAGCATCACCAATGCAAACATCCAGAACACCAGACAAAGCTTGGCAATCACCTAGAACGCCATAGAAACCTCCTAGCAATGGCAATGCCCCAATGGCCACCAAGCAACCACCCAGGATACCATAGTAGCAGCCTAACAACACCATAGCAAACATGCAGAACACTCTACACAGCTTGGAAATCACCTAGAACACTATAGCAACATCTAACAATCACCCAGAATATCATAGAAACCTCCTATAGCAATTCTCTGGCAACCACACAGAACTCTAACAACTGCTTACAAACCACTCAGAATGCTTTGAATCCATCTAGAACACCATAGCAACCAATCTGAACACCTTAGAAATATCCAATGCCCTAACTGACACATAGCAACCACCCAGAATATCATAGAAACCTCTTAGCAATTCTCTGGCAACCAAAAAGAACACTTTAGCAACCGCTTAGCAACCAGAATGTATAGAATCCATCCAGAAAACAATAACAACCTTCTAGCACCAGAATTATTAACCACCCAGAATTCTTAGAATCCATACTGAACACTATAGCAACCCCCTAGCAACCACCCAGAGTGCTTTTTTTCCAACTCTTTGATTGGTGTACTTTGCAGTACAGCATCATGGGTAATGTAGTTTTTCACCAGGAATTGCACTTTTAAACACAGTTTAAAAAAACAAAAAACAAAAAAAAAAAAGCTGAAATAATGCAGGCTGATAGCTTCAACAGAAGCAAATACCATGGATTGACAACCTCATAGCTTACAGTAGGCCTGTCTTTAAAGGTTTATAAGTTGCCATAAAAAATCAGTTTCCCTATGGAGAAAATGAATGGGATTTTTTACTTCCGGAACCCGACTATTGCACTAGCAATATGCTAACCACATAGCAACACCCTGGAAACCACTCACATCACCTTAGCGATGTGGTGGTGAGTTTAAACAACCAAACAAAACTCACATTTTTATCAGAAAATGTTGAAATCAATTTTTTTACAATATATAATCACACTTGTGTAACTCTTTGTTCTTGACTTGCAGAAAAAAGCCCCCTGGAACCTCCCGCTCATACAGAAACACACCAGCTGAGCTGTCAGCAAAGCCAGCGGGGTGAAACACATCGCTCCTTGACGCGCGTCTACATGTTAAACATAAATTGATTGTTTTCTGTCCCCTTTTATCATCACTACAGTCCTCTTGTCTTTCTGTCAAGGGCGGCCCAATGTTTAAAACAAAACTGACGTCTGTGCGCTCCCCCACAGTTCTCCTTTTTCCTGGATCCTAGACATTTGTACTATGGGGCTGTTGTCAAATGTGTAAGCCACCTGCAGCTCAGGTTGGAGAGGTGGCTTAGATTTCTTGCTCTCCATCTTTGCACACCTGTCATTTGGCATCTTCCACCCCTGCTCGGTTTTAATGGTGTCGTTCTCCTGAGCTATTCCTGGACATCTATGATACACTCCAAGTGTCCACTGTATAGCAGCACTGTCATTCAGCCGGAAAAAAATAAAAAATAAATAAAAAAATGTTTGAGTTCTGTGCCATGTGCCTGTGCAGAATACCAAAGAGAGTGGTTGAGTTTTAGGTCACATTTTCAAATGAACTGCCAAATGTGGCTTGTATTTAACCAGGGTTTAGCAGGAAATAATGGCAACATGTCTTGTCCATAATTGCACAATGCGTTAAGGAAATATGTAAAAGTTTTCAATGCGGAAGTAAGGTGTTTTTTGTGAATGTGCGAGACTTCTGATTTATTAGCCGCTATAGGGAAATAACGAGAAGAATATCATAGTGCAGCAAATTGTAAAACTGTTTGTGCTACAAACCAGTGTGTTTATAAGTAAGACAATAATAAAATAATATGGTAATATGGTTTTGTACAGCTAAAAATAACTGGAAGCGAATGACACCGGAAGTGCCCCTATTATGCCTTTTATTTTATTTTTTTTAAGGTTTCTAATATTGTTTTGGGAGTCTCCTACAACAGGTTTACATGCATGCAAGGTCAAAAACACTTTCGTTTTCTCATAATATACATTTAATTTCACCTCAGATATCTATGTTTTGTAAACGATTCGTTAGAAGCAGTTCTCTAAACTCCTTTCCGTGAGCCTACACTGCTCTGATTGGTCAGATGGCCCAATTTTTTGTGATTGGTCTACTGAGTGCACCGCGTGCCCATTGCCATAACTGAATGACAGCTATCAATTCGCAAGACATTGTATACAATTTATGGACAGAAACGATAGCATCGATTTTACCGTATCAGTTCGAGCCTGAGTCCGACGATGAAACGTCTGAAGTATTCGATCAGCCAGAAACTGATTCGCAGTCACGACTGGAGTAGGACGGTTCTATAGGTAAGTGTCACCTTAGTTTGCTTTATTTATAAGACGTGATAGCAGCGTCACTGTTATACTTCATGTACACCTGTGGGAACTGGATCAGAATGCCAAGCGAAGCTGAAAACCTTTAACATAAGATAAACATTTAGGCCAGATGTGACACAGACTTTTTCGTCTTAACTATTAACAAAGTAAGAAATGGCTATATCATTGTTTGACATTATAATGGGTGTTTACTGTTTACAGAGAGAATACTTCAACTAGTTAGTGTGGACTAGCATCTTAATATCCTATTTCAATACAGATAGAGCTCCACTCTACTGTAATAATAAAAACGCAGAGGAAAAAAACAGTTTGTTTCCCAGTGATGTAAGCGAACCGGGCCTACAGATATGTTGTAAACTCCCACATTAGCCGAGCACAAATGTGAATAGCTAATAATGCGTTACACTTTGTAAACAAAAGTCGTGCTCCATCCTTGATCAATACTCCAAATAATAATTCAGACAAGCTGCATTAATCGACACATTTTTAGACAATATTGGACCCACATCCAGGCACGTGCACACATAGACAAAAAAGGGGCTTGAGCCCCTGCCCCTTTTCTTCCTGGAGAGAAAGTGCCCTTTTTTCTGGGGTGCTTTTTTTTTTTTTTTTTTTTTTTTTTTATAAATAAATATATATTCCTGTTTGCTCACAGCTTCCCTGTCAAACAAATATATTTACTGTATAAAGCAAATAATAATAAAAAATACTATATGAGGTCGGCTTTGTCGAGTTCAGATGCCCTCACTGCGTGACACGCCATTCATGCCCGCACGCACGCGCGCCACGCCCCACCTCACCTCACCTCGAGTTTGCTGCTGGCTGAAAACTTGTGACAACTATTCCCGCGAAAACGCAGCTGCTGTCTGGCGATAAGAAGCGAAAAAGAAAAAAGGCCCTAGATGGATGTATACCGTGCATTTCTTTCAGGTAGGCTAGCCTATGTTCACAAACCTGAAAGTTTTGTCTATTTAAGGGTTATTTATACATTTAACGCTGCATTAATAGTTTGACCACAATCAACACATCTGCCTGATTTGATACTAATGAAATATGTGTCATATTATAATTTAAATTATTGTATTGTGCTATGCATTGCGTTTTTGAACCATGGTAAACACTTGACCGATAGGTTGGGCTGTCAATACCAGAAGAGAAGCATTCCATGGACGGACATCCATGAACCACTTTATTAGACAATTTTCTAAGGATGCATGGTTTATTAAAACTATTTAAAAATCATAATACAGCATCAGCTACATAATGCTATTCTTAAATCTACACTTACACAGGATAATACATCAATAAACGTTTAAACCCTCGCTCTGTCTTTGCATGTTTGATGTCCACATATTCTTGTTGAAGAAATTACAGTGGCTGTAGCATTTCTATCACAAAGAAGTGGGCGAATATTATTATTTAACTAATAATATATTTTTTTAATCATGGTTGGCTTTGATCGTGGATTTGATCGTGCTGTGCTGTCTAACAACAAAAATCAGCAGGCTTTTGGCGCCCTCTGCAGGCATTTGTTATAATATATAATGTATTAACAGTTCAGGGAAAAAAAATTCTTTATGCGTTTAAATATGCAGATTAGCTTATTTTGGTTAATTTAGAAGAAATCTACAGATGCAAACAGACGGAGGGTAGTAGGCTTAAAACAAACTCCATCTAAATGTGTAGGGTTAAGGTTAAGTTTTCTTTCCATTAGAGTAAAAGACATGGCAGCAAAAATGGACCTTAAAATTGTAAAATCTTAAAATTGTCCACTTCATTAAAGAAGTATTCCAATACACCAAAAAATTAAAACGATTTATTGATTTGTGCAAAATAAACAAATTATTAGTGAAACTATGTCCCTCTCCTTGGTGCAGTCATTTATTCTAAATATATAGCTACTTGAAAATAGTTGTTGTTGACTTCTCTTGTGATAAACCTAGTGAATACTAAAGAAGACCATGGTCTCTGTGTGAACTGATTATTTTGTAGAAATCTGTGGAGTATAAAACAATTGCGTGAGTGTAAGTGAAGTCAGAGTTGTCTTAATATATTTAAGGGTTCATTATTTTTTAAATAAATAATTATGAGAAGTGCCCTTTTTTCCACTTGAGCCCCTGCCCCCCAAAATGTCTGTGCACGTCCCTGCCCACATCTGAATAGCAGAACTACAGAAACGTGAGTTAGCCGGTTAGCAGGAGACATACGGACTAGGCTTTACGTTACACAACGTAACATACAAAACTACGAATTTTGAACGATCGCTAGAAAATATAAACATCAATTATTAATCATACTTACAGGTTGAGATTCAGAGGAGCAAGCTGGTCCAAATAAGCTGGGCATTGATCCATATTTTAAGACCAAGCATTTTGTGAATCCTGTGTTAAACTCCCAGAGGTTTGAGAAGCAGTCGTCAGTAAAATGACGGGAACACAACAAAAGATTGTACTGCTGTGGTATTGTTGAAAAAATGAATTTACCTGGCGTTTGCACGCACAATAAGTGGGTGGGCAATATACTAATGTTTCATTGTGACTTTGCAGGATGTTTTCATTCACTTAGAGCTATGTTATACACTACATGAAAGGTAATTTTCAAAAATCCATAATAGGACACTTTAAATTTACAAATGGCCACGCCCAGTCTTACCTGAAAAATAAGGTGGATAAAGTGCAACAGTTGGGTTCCAGAAGTAAAAACTATTCATTTTCTCCATAGGGAAATTGATTTTTAATGATATAATTTATAAACCTTTAAAGACAGCCCTACTACTTTTTAGGTTGATAATCGATAGTTCTGTTGCAGCCCGCATTATTTCAACTTGGTGTTAAAATAATCATGTTTAAAGGGTTAGTTCACCCAACAATGAAAATTACCCCGTTATTACTCACCCTCAAGCCATCCTAGGTGAATATGACTTTCTACTTTAAGACGAATACAATCAGAGTTATATTAAATAATGTCCTGGCTCTTCCAAGCTTTATAATGGCAGTGAATAGAGGATGAGATTTTGAAGCCCAAAAAAGTGCAACCATCCATCATAAAAGGTATCCACATGGCCCTGGGGGGTTAATAAAGGCCTTCTGAAGCGAAGCGATGCATTTGTGTAAGAACAATATACATATTTACAACTTTAAAATTAAAATAACTAGCTTCCGGCAGACAGCCATACACACGTCAGTTTACGCCAAAAGAGTAACCCCTGACGAGATGAAGGAGTATCGTAAGCTTTTACGCCTCTCGCTTTTCAAACAAATAGAGCTGGGCAACAAACTCAAGCTCCTCTTCTCTTATATCAAAATCCTCCAACATTTCTCTGTAAAAATTTTCGTTTTAGACTTCTATCCTCTGCGATTCCGTGTTTGTCAGTTGGATCAACTGGGCCAGAGTTCACTCTTTCACCGTAAATCGATACGTACGGCTGTCTGTCGGAAGCTAATTATTTTAATTTTTAAAGTTTTAAATATGGATATTTTTCCTTCGTCTGAAAGAAAAAGTAATATATATGATGTCTTGTGGGTGAGAAAATCATGAGGTAATTTTCATTTTTGGGTGAACTAACCCTTTAACAGTGGAATTTGTTATGAACATTTCTTTAGCTCCTCCCACTCTCATTAAGCATGTGAACGACTTAATTGAGTCTCCCTACACTCTCAAAATATTTTAATATTTCAATATTTATGTGTAACTTAATGTATATATATAATCAACATTTTTAAATTAGTAGTTTTATACTTCTCCATCATTTTTAATTCGATTTATGCTGTTCGAAATGCTTCATGGGGCTGTAGTTCTTTCCCTCACTAAAGCCATTAACAGTCTTGTACCTTTTTATTTTTGTCAGATTTTCAAATACTTTTTTGCTTCAAATCAATGTTTGTAATATTATGATTCACCTCGTAGCTGGTTGACTTAGTTCATGGCTTATAATGCTTTACCAAAGACTTTTTTTAAAATCCCTATGGGAAAAAAGAATGGAAAAAAGTGACGGGCACTGTTGCACACTGTTTTCTCCAAGTACAAACTGATTTTCCAACTAATTTGAGTCATCACATCACTTTTTTGCAGTGAAATAAATGTTTATGATGTTTTGATTCAATTATATACTGAGTTTGATTATAGTTTTTGTACCAGAATGAAATCTGGGTCTGTTCGCCACACAAAGCTACTGCAAGACTTCGGCAAGACTTATACTGGTTTGGAACAATGCGTGTGAGTAAATTAAATTTTTATCTGTTGGTTAAATTATTCTGTTAAACTTTACAAAGAAATCTGCTCATGAATCCAGAAACAGACAGACCACAAGAACCCATTTAACCCTGATTAATAATTCAAATTGTTCCCACAGCTTGACTCAATAAGACAAATTGGGCTGAATTAGAAACACCAGTTTTTCATGTTTTCTGCGAGCAGTTATTGGCTTTTGGAGAACTTTTAAACAGTTTACTTAAAGAGAAATGCAAATGAAAAGGATGGTGATCGATAATTGAGAGAATGCTTTGTAGGGTAGATTGATGAAATGAGCTTCAAGAAGAACACCGCCTGACCATCTCTCTTAATGTCAGATTGGCCAGCTGTGACTATAATTGTGTTCCTGCTGTGAGTCTTTGAACTCCTTTTTCTTTCATAATAATTCTGTTGTGAGCTGAGTTGTTTTAGAATGATCTCTTAAACACAATTTAGTGTTTAAAAACCCTGTGAAATGGCTTGACACCATTTTTTCCCCCTGTGTTGAGGAATTTCCTATTTAAACAGGAAGTTGAAGTGGACTACATTGAAGAGATTGTCTGTTTTCCTGCATTCACATGGATCTGTGAAAACAACTAAAAACGCTGTATTATGCTGCCAGGCCAGTAGTTGGCGATGTCACTTTGTAAAGAAACACTATGCGCATATAGACTAAACATGTAATATGCATGTGCATGACGTCAGCTTTGACGATAATGTTATCATTTTTTAAAAACTTGCACTTTGAAACCCCTTTTCAAAAGTTTGCATTTTCAGGCCCCCAAAACACTCTTGTTGAGTAAATGAATGACCAAAACGCATAAAAAGTTTTCAGCTTTTAGTTGAAAGCGGTGTTGTGTAAAAGTCCCTAAGTTGTTTAAGTTTTTCTAATATTTATGTATTTTGATAACGAAACATTTATAATTGTTTGTTACCAACAGCAACACTGGTTTTCTGCAGTCTGAATAACTTGATTTTCCATAGCTCCTTGTTTTTGTCAAAACAGCATCAGAAGGATTTTGAAACAAAAAAGTAGGCCATACTTTGGACAAACAAAACACAGGAAGTCATAGCTGTTTCCAGTGGGGTGGAAGTGCTTTAAAAATAAACAGCTAAAAGTTTAATGAAGAATGCATTAACAGTTCCTTGTATCTGCCATTGCAGTGTCAGCCCACAAGGAATATTTATTTAAAATATTGGGTAACGTCTCCAAGGTCGCTTAACCTTCATGTCTGATTTAGGAGGTGTATATCGAAAATGAGATATGACAACTGCATGTTTATTTGTTGATTTATTTTCCTTGATGTTGTAAATGTGGTTATTAATTTAGATTAATCAAATTGTACATAGAAAATGGACCCAAATTGACTACTGTAATCAATATTTTCAGTTATTTATTTGATTAATTGTGCTGCCGTACTTGATGATGAATATTAGCATACACCCTTGTCCTGAATTAGTTTTGAAGAAACCATTTTGTTTTCATGGGCTGTTCTGCCCTTTCATTTGGTTGTTTAGAGGAACAAATTCATCTTATATCATAAAAACAACAGTGTAGATAAACAACAATTCCTGAGGTTTTACTGCTTTTAGTCTCTGCCTGACGCATATACAGCCACCCACAGCGATGGCCCACTTTTTTAGAGGCCTCGGTTACGGAAGTATTTTTTCCCATTTATTTTCTTCTTAGAGAATTTATACATTTCATCAGTAAAGAGTTCTAAAGCATGAACCAAAAACAGCCAGCTGTGAGATGAATCACAGCATTGCAAACTGTGAATTGAAGCAAAAAAAGTACATCATATCAAAAGTTTGGGGTCGGTAAGATTTTAAAAATATTCTTGAAAGAAATCTTTTATGCTCAAAAAAGCTGAATTGGTAACACTTTACAATAAGGTCCATTAGTTATTGTTAGTTAAAGGGATAGTTCACCCCAAAATGAAAATTCTATCATGATTTACTCACCCAAACTTGTATGAGTTTCTTTATTCTGTTGAATTACAGATATGTTTTGAAGAATGTTGGTAACCACACAGTTGATGTAGGGCTGGACGATATGACCTAAAATCAAAATCTCGATTAACTGAACATTTTACATTGATTACGATTAATGAACAATTTTGCCCTTATAGTTCACTGACAAGGTTTGTACTGTAAATATGCTTGACTATTAAAGGTGGGATATGTTTTCCTAATAAAAGAGTGCTTCGACACAACAGCTCCCTTTCAGCATTTATTTTATCCATGGTTCGTAACATTTCTTACAGATTTCTGCTTGTTGTAAATCAGATAAATTACCAGTACCAGAACATTTATTTAAAGGTGCCATTGAACAAGATGTAGTATAAGTCTAAGGTGTCCCCTGAATGTGTCTGTGAAGTTTCAGCTCAAAATACCCCATAGATTTTTTTTTAATTCATTTTTTTTAACTGCCTATTTTGGGGCATAATTAGAAATGCGCCGATTCAGGTTGCGGCCCTTTTAAATCACGCGCTCTCCACCCCCGGAGCTCGCGCTTGCCTTAAACAGTGCATAAACAAAGTTTACACAGCTAATATAACCCTCAAAATGGATCTTTACAAAGTGTTCATCATGCATACTGCATGCATGCGTCGGATCATGTAAGTATAGTATTTATTTGGATGTTTACATTTGATTCTGAATTAATTTGAGGCTGTGATCTGTGGCTAACGGCTAATGCTACACTGTTGGAGAGATTTATAAAGAATGAAGTTGTGTTTATGAATTATACAGACTGCAAGTGTTAAAAAATGAAAATAGCGACGGCTCCGTGAATATAGTAATAAACGATAGCAACTTTAACCACATTTAACAGTACATTAGCAACATGCTAATGAAACATTTAGAAAGACAGTTTACAAATATCACTAAAAACATCATGTTATCATGGATCATGTCAGTTATTATCGCTCCATCTGCCATTTTTCACTATTGTTCTTGCTTGCTTACCTAGTCTGATGATTCAGCTGTGCACAGATCCAGACGTTAATACTGGCTGCCCTTGTGTAATGCTTTGAACATGAGCTGGCATATGCAAATGTTGGGGGCGTACATATTAATGATCCCGACTGTTATGTAACAGTCGGTGTTATGTTGAGATTCGCCTGTTCTTCAGAGGTCTTTTAAACAAATGAGATTTATATAAGAAGGAGGAAACAATGGAGTTTGAGGCTTACTGTATGTCATTTCCATGTACTGAACTCTTGTTATTTAACTATGCCAATATAAATTCAATTTTTAATTCTAGGGCACCTTTACGTGCATTAATGAGAGCAATTGCGTGTGTGAATTAGTCATACCGTCTCTCTATTAATTGTGAAGCTGTGGGTTGTAAGTAGTTACTTCAAAAGTTGAAAAGTATATGCTGTAACTGAGTTTCTAAGCTACTTTAGTGATAAATCAGTTTCTGCACTACTCTCTGTGCATGCAATCTTCACGTGGTGTGCAGCTAACGTTACTGTCTGTTATGAGTGTTTGTGCACCACAATTCCAGAATTTTGAAAAAGTTCTACCTAGCGAGCAGGGACTTTAAGAGGGGGAATTTTTTACCCGGAACTTCATTTAGACCCTGGTTCCTGCGGTCGAAACACACCGAGTACCACCCCAAAGTTCCTAGTTCCTGGGTAAAGTTCCTACGGTGGAAATGCGGCTTGATAATACACATCCGATGGTCTAAAATCGCTTGAATGTCCAAACTGGCAAGCCTTAAATCACATACAATTGACACAGTTTAGTGAAGACGCGAGTGAAAGTGACTACTGTTTGATTAATCGTCCAGCCCCAAGTTGATGGTCCCCATTGACTACCATAGTATTTTTTTTTCCCCACTATGGATAATAAAGTATTTTTCATTGTTAGTTCACATTAATTAATGTTGTTAACTGATGTTAACAAATGAGACCTTATTGTAAATAAGATGATATTGTATATAAAAATTCAGTAAAATAGTAATATTTAAAATTATAATAATATTTTATTTTCTATTAAATTTAAATTGTAATTTATTCCTGTGATGGCAAAGCTGAATTTTCATATGTTGAAAACGGTTGAGCAGCTTAATATTTTTTTTCTGAACTGTGATAATTTTTTTCAGAATTCTGTTCTTTTAAGAATAGAAAGTTCAGTAGAATAGCATTTGTTTGAAATAGAAATCTTTTGTAACATTATTGTCTGTAATTTTTGACCAAGAGTCCTTGCTAAAAACTAATAGTTCATTATATATACATACAAACACATACACACACACACACATGATTTTATATACAATATGTATTGATAGTAGTCATATATACAAATATATAATTAAATGTAGAGATGGATCAGTGAGAATGCATGAAGAAATGCACAGAATTCTTATTTTGTGCATAGCACTATATATAGCATGCAAAAGTGGCAAGAACTTTCCTAAGTTGACGGTGTCATTGGTTGGCTTTATGCAACTCTCAGGAGTCGAGAGTGCAAAGGTTTTATCAGTTCACTGGAAACTAAATTCATGTTTACATGTTCCTGGGCTGCTACAGTGAGCAAGGATAAACTAGTTACTGGATTTTCCAAGAGTTTAAAGGTTCATGGCATGAAATTCTGTAACATCCACCTTTCCTTTTCACACGCATGCTAAGAAATGCAAATGAATATAAAATGTGATAAAGTTCAATGCCTTATTTGTGTGAGAGAAACAGCATCACCAGTATCAGCACTTGTGTTTCCAAATTTACATACTGTCAGGAAGAAAGCAGACAACTACATCAGTTCCTGTCTAAATCCAGGCTGAGTGCTTTAAAATGTCTGTCAGGTGAGAGAACTAGTGTGCCTCGTTCGGAGTGGGCGAGTCATATTCTATCCGGAGACATCACACATCAGACTGAGAGCGTTCATTAACATGAATAAATTTCTTTTGCACTCATCTCTCCTGAGAGGTCACAAATGTTGTCTGCTTTTGTGTTGAAAGCACTTCTTTTAGCTAAACCTGTGACAACACAGACTGCCTGAGCACTCCATGTGGATCATAATGTGCCGTTTCCTCATATCAACAAACAACCTGGATGGTGAGTTAAGGCATTTCAGAATTGTATTGCAAAAGATCAATTTTCCAATGTCAGTGACATTAGATGTTCTTCATGAGTTATTGACCTCCTTATCAGGGGAAGTGTTTTGTCATTCTTCTCATGCTGTTGCACATAAAGTTTATTCATGCAGCAAAGAGGCATTTGAGTCAATCTGAAATGGCATCAAGCCTGAGGCGTATAGCTAAATACTTATATTGAGCCAGACACTCATAACTCCATCCTTAAAGTAATAGTTCACTCAAAAAACAAAATTTCTGTCATCTCTTCACCCTCATGTCATTCCCAAATGCCAGGACTTTTTTCTTCTGTGCAACTCTAAAGGAGAATTTTTGACGTTTGCTAAGGCGGGTGTCAAGACTTTCAGTGTAGAGCAACTTGAATATTGGTCTGTTTGTCACACAAAGCTGTCACTCACTGTCATATGAATACTTGGAATATTGTACATAACCTAAAGAAAATATTGAAGCTTTGGTCCTCTGTTGCTGTACAGTATCTGCAAGGAATTAGATCTCTTCTTTCATATGAGTTTGGTGGTGAGTAAACAATTGCCATTTTGGGTAAATAATCCTTTAAGCAAATCGCCGACTTCGCCAACAGGTCACTGAAACTCTTCTAACTTTTGCTCACATGTGTAAATCATAGTAGTTGATTCAGTGCCAGGTGTGTTTCGCTAACTAGCAAAAGCAACAGCCGTTGTGATTGTATTGTATTCTATTGCAACAGAAAAGAGTGTGAGACAAATGAAATACAGTAGAAGGAAAAAATCAAGCAACAGCTTCGGTCTTGTAGTTTTTTGTTGGCTTTATTGTCACAGACTAAAGCACATTATGATAAACTAAAGGGCTGTAGTAAAACAGGAAAACATGTCTGTCATTGTTTTTATCATTCATCAGCTGGAAAAAAAAAAATGTTGTGAAAATGATTCAAGAAATATAGTTATAATCCTTGGTGTGAATGATTCTTAATTCCTTTTTGCATTCCTAACTATGCACTGTTACAGTTTACGACCAGTTGCATTTTATTATTCAAATTAAGCATTATTTTTCCCTGCGGTCCATGACCCTATCAGAGCAGATCATCTATTTGAGTGGAAATCTTGATTCTGTAGCCTCTGCAGACCTTTCTAGTTTAAGTTTATTTAATTTCAGTTTATTTTTACAGCACTTTTCACAGTACATAATGTTCTGCAAGAGTTTTACAAAGAATCATCCCTTCAGGACCCCAGAGAGCAGCCAAATGCAACAATGGCACAAAAACCTCCCTGAGAACACTTACAAAATTAGTGGAGAAAGACGAAGAGGCAGAGAAACAATACTTTTTCGAGTAGTTTGCTGGAATAGAGCATCTTTCTGAGTAGGCGGTAGGTCCTTGAGTGCTTACCACAGTCACCAGCCAGTGCACCAGATGGAGCTCACAGAGCAAACAAGACATGACTGCCTTTGGCCACTTACAGTTATGATTCATCCCAGTGGGGTTCATGGGGCCCAAGCAGATGATGGACCATTTCTTTAGGGATTTGCTGTCTAGTTTGTTTCTTGTATATTAAACTGGGATTGAAGCAAGTATTTTAACATCCAAAAATGCGTTATTCCAACGCCCCATGACGCTTTGCACGAATTATAGGTGTAACTTCCATTTAGCTGTAAACAACAATGAAAGTCTCGCTCTATGAACGCAATAAGGTGTTTTTTTTTTTTAAAAACTGGGTACAGTGAGATGCCATTATTCTACTCACCCTTCAACCAACGAACATTAAAAGGACATTTCAAAAGTGTAAAAGCATCAACAAGGTACTTTCAACAGGCCATGAAAAAGTGTGATTCTTTCCACAGCAATAACGGGCGAGTTAAATATAACTATAGTGATATATATCTGTATTATGTAACATATGTTCCTTAAAGGTGCCCTAGAACTTTAAAAAGATGTAATATAAGTCTAAGGTGTCCCCTGAATGTGTCTGTGAAGTTTCAGCTCAAAATACCCCATAATTTATTTTTTTTTATTCATTTTTTTAACTGCTTATTTTGGGGCATCATTATAAATGAGCCGATTCAGGGCTACTGGCCCTTTAATTCTCGTGCTCCACGCCCACGGAGCTCGCGCTTGCCTTGAACAGTGCATAAACAAAGTTTACGCAGCTAATATAACCCTCAAATGTATCTTTACAAAGTGTTCGTCATGCATGCGTCGGATTATGTGAGTATTGTATATTGTTATGTTGTTTACATTTATTTCTGAATGAATTTGAGGCTGTGCTCCGTGGCTAACGGCTAATGCTACACTGTTGGAGAGATTTATAAAGAATGAAGTTGTGTTTATGAATTATACAGACTGCAAGTGTTTAATAATGAAAATAGCGACGGCTCTTGTCTCCGTGAATACAGTAAGAAACGATGGTAACTTTAACCACATTTAACAGTACATTAGCAACATGCTAACGAAACATTTAGAAAGACAATTTACAAATATTACTAAAAATATCATGATATCATGGATCATGTCAGTTATTATTGCTCCATCTGCCATTTTTCGCTATTGTTCTTGCTTGCTTACCTAGTCTGATGATTCAGCTGTGCAGATCCAGACGTTACTGGCTGCCCTTGTCTAATGCCTTTCATAATGTTGGGAACATGGGCTGGCATATGCAAATATTGGGGGCGTACACACCGACTGTTACGTAACAGTCGGTGTTATGTTGAGATTCGCCTGTTCTTCGGAGGTCTTTTAAACAAATGAGATTTATATAAGAAGGAGGAAACAATGGAGTTTGAGACTCACTGTATGTCATTTCCATGTACTGAACTCTTGTTATTTAACTATGCCAAGATAAATTCAATTTTTCATTCGAGGGCACCTTTAATAAAAAATATTCATGAACTTCAGCATTGCGTGATACTATTTGAAAGTGCTTTCCATTATTTTTACAGATAATAAATTTTATTTACCTGTGAAAACAAACCTGGAAAGAGACGTGAGGCCTTGAGGAGAAAAACGAGAGATTCTTTGTGCATTCCAGTGAATTATTAATGGGATATATTGTAAATTTTATCGGGAGAACAGACCACAAATGTGCAGTATATGTTGTCTTTTTTCCTACTATTACAGCGGTATGCAAAGGGACAAAAGAAAATAATCACGAGGATAGAAAGCAGCGACTGAAAAGAGCTCTTGCCATAGATATTCTTGTTATAACATGTTATGTTAAAACACCAAGCGTTACGTTATTCTCATGATGTCTAAAAAATAAAAGGTGAAAGAAACATTGACAGCTCATTCAGTCAAACTGACGGATAAGCTTTATTTGTAGGGCAACCTTATGATTTGAAAAGATTTGTTTCAGTCTTTTTAAATGGAAGTTCCCCAAACCAGAAGTGCAACCCATAATTTGAAACGCATTAGGCTAGTCAGGAATAAGGTGGATAGTTAAGGATTAAAGGTGCAGTAAGCGATTTCTGAGAAAAACTGTTGATATTTGAAATCAACCCAAACAAACACACCCTTCCCTTCATTGCTCCGCCCCCAAAATGCACAAACATGCAATGCAAGAGTGGATGTTTCTTTATCTGAAACAAAGCAAAATAATGCTTCGCAAAAAATAAAGTGATGATAAAAAACAAGGAAGAACAGAAAATGAACATACAGTACACAAGAGTTTATACAAGCAAGTTGTTAGTCGCCAGCAGCACAGACAAACAATGACACTCAAAACTGACCTGTTACTATAACATTACAATAACAGCATATCTTAGTTCTGTGAAACAGCAAAATCAATGTTACTCACATATGGAGCAGAAAAAACATGACCTCGGTGTCTGTTTTCAGGCCTTCCTGCTCGGTTCTCAGTTCTAATATTAACACAGGTCATAAAGCTCTTGTCTGATCATAACCCTTCATTTTCCAGTGATATTCCTCTGACCTTTTATCTTTTTGTAATGTCTCTCAGCCATCTCTCTTACAGTTTTTCTTCAGATCTCTCTCTCCTCCCCCTTCATGAGTGGACACGCCCCCTTCTGCTGATTGGCTACAAGAGTGTTGTGGTGCTCAGTCCAATCCACTTTCAACAGCGTTTCTCAAAACAAAATAGCTTACTGCACCTTTAAAGGATAGTTCTCTTAAAATTAAAATTTTGTCATCATTTACAAAAAAAACATTGGACTCTGTAAACTTCCATTGTATGGAGAAAAGAAAACACAGACATTTTTTAAAAATATCTTTGTGTTCCACAGAAGAAAATAAGTCATACATGAGGCTGAGTAAATTTAATTTTCATTTTTGTGAATTTGAAACACAAATGTTTTTTTATGTTGAAACAGTTTTCACCCAGAAATTGCTAGTAAATTTCACAAATACTTACAAAGAATCATCAAGTAACAAGCAGAAAGACTAAAATAGCATTTTCTTGTAAAACATACTTCAAAAATCTGTTTTATTTAGCACTTTGAAAAACAAAGTGTACAGTGTATTTTTTTTTAAGAGCTGTGCAAGGAGAAAGAAAAAAGAAAAACCCCATGACTTTTTTGACAAACCATGTTCAAGGACACACAATTGAGACTTAAGATGGTGTAATAGTAGGAGCATCGCTGTAAGGAGTGACCCAGCTCTCTCAGACATGTATGATCAATAATTCTGAGGTCTGAACCACTTTCAAGTGTTTTAACTTTCCAGGTAGAAGGACCACTGAATTATGAATGTGTCACACCTCCATGTAGATTAAAAACTGGAAAATTGATACACTTTAGATCATGTAATCTCTTATTATTTTGCCTGGCTGTGTTAATGAAATGGAGACAAAACAATTAATTATGGCTACATTGTTTGTCCTTCAGAGTGTCCACATTAATGAGTTTTCAATCGTGTTTCTTACACACTGCACGTGTCTCTTTGACCTCCACCACTGTACCAAACACCACACTGGTCCGGTGACTTTCAGCATTTACTATATTATCCCACTTTATAGCCTTGACCAGTGTTCTAATTCCAGGACAAATCAATTTGTACTGGATGTATATATTGGTTTGTATGAAACAACAAATATGTGATTCTCATAAATAAATGTCTGGGTCACCTCTAAAATAATAATACTGAAAAAGAAATTATATTGCATGCAAAGAAAATTAATCCTATGTTTAACTGACAAACATATTTTCCTCAAGAACTGTAATGTGAACTTATTTTTTTTAAGTTTTTTATTTTTACAAAACTATATACACACACACACACGCATACTTTTATATGTGTACTTTATATGCATGTAAATATATGTATTTTTTGCATTGCATTAGTGAGAATGATTTTTTCATTAGTTATTCAGAATTCTCATTTAAAATGTGCTTAAGTGGCATGCAAATAATTTGACAATGAAAAATATAACCCACTATGATTTGTGACCCTAGTATAATGGTGATCGTTTTGTGTTATTTTTATTTAAAGGGGCTCTATGTAAGATTTTGATTGTACTAAAGCATAAAAATACCATAATGTGTTTGCAGATATTTATGAAACATGCTCAATTCACATACTCGTTTCTCTGAAAACCATTGCTACAGCCAGTTATTTTACTTTGAAATTTGCGTCCCGTGTCGGAATTTCTGTTTTTGTTTCCGTCTGTGCAAGACCGCACGTTGCTAATTTACCCAATTGTATTTCTCCACCCCGGGTTGCCAGTTGTCGAAAAACACATGCAGTGAATTGCAGCCATGGAATCCAGTGAACAAACTGGGTCAGAGATCGCAGATTCTACCCGACCTAAAAAGCCTCAGCATCTATCTAAAAATCTCTATGAACAGGAGCATATTAAAACGCGATATCAACTCATCATAAATCAATAAATAAACAAATTATTTTACAGTGTGTAAGTCACCTCGCCTTCCAATGTCGCTCCCGTCTCTTGTCTTCAAACTGAAACCCGCGAGAGTGTCGAGTCTGAGGAGGAGGGGGCGGGGCGAACAATATTTTGAATTTGAACTGCAGTACCCATTTCAACCACTAGCTGTCATTCTTACATAGAGCCCCTTTAAAGGGGCTAGAATTCAGAAACCCTTTATATTAGTGACACCGGTGGCCATTAAGTGAACTGCAGCCGGCAACTTATTGCTCGTACTCTAGTAACGTGCAAGAGACAGAATGTGATTCACAGTCCTGATATACTTATGGCGAAGTTCCTTTTCGTTGTTTGCTTATTAGTAAAAAGAAGTTGGAAATACCTTTGCAGGCAGCAATATACTGTTAACGAACATCCAGACGCCATCCACGTTGCTGAGAGCGACGTTTATGTGCTGCACGCTTTCCTCTCAATAAAATAAACGCACAACAAAAATGACAGCGGTAAGAAAGCAACGGGTAAGAAAGCATCTGATCATAGCGATGTGGATATGTTTGCACCAGCTCTGCAATTCACCAGCATCATGTCGACAGATTAGGTCATTAAAATGACAGTGTAATACATGAACCTTCTTTCATAGGCTCTTTAAAAAACAAATCTTCCTCTTCTAGAGTCACGTAAGACCTGAAATAATGTTGTTAGGGTTAAGACTTTCCGAATGACTAAAAGAAAATATGAATTAATATTCTTCATAAGCTTGTGAGACAGCATTGTGAAATTGCCTTTTCTGTGGGGAGCTCTTCAATCATGGCTGACTCGCACTTACAACAGGCTCCTCTCTGGCCAGAGAGAGGAATAATGTGTGGATGTGTTCGTTTGCTTTGAAGGCTGATGGTCAAAGAGAAATTGTAGTGCACTGGGAAAGACGAATGATCTCTTTCCTGAGTTATAGGCCCTCCTATGAGTTGAGTAAGCACAAAAGGACAAAATGAAAGTTTCTAGTTGGGCAGAAAAATGTTTGTGGAGGTTACAGTACACATCAAACTGTCCAGTTCATAGTAACAATGACCTGGAAGATTTGTATCTTTTTTTTTTTTTTTTTTTTAAGCATCTTTCTTGTTCATTGTCATTTCTAAATTACAGTGTTGGGGGTAACGCATTACAAGTAACGTGAGTTATGTAATCAGATTACTTATTTCAAGTAACAAGTAAAGTAATGCATACTTTTAAATTTACAAAATATCTGAGTTCATTTCTTCATTTTCACATTTATTGTCTGACAGCTCTCCTGTTGAGAGAAATAAAGTGCAGAGGTATTTTGTGCAGTGTAAACATGATGTTAGTTCTAGACTAAATCTGCAAAAAAATGTGTGCATGCATTTACTCATCTCACTTGCACAAAAACAGTGAAATACAAACTATTAACCCTCTGGAGTCTGAGGCTGATTTGGGGCCCGGAGAAGTTTTGACATGCCCTGACATTTGTGCTTTTTTCAGTTGTTCATAAACATATTAATGGAAAATGTGTCATTACACTGTATTCAGCACAAACTAGGCTACCATAATCTGTGAGAAACATGTATGTACATGTTTGTGTTTTTGAAGGAATAACGTTTATGCGTGGTTATTGAAAAAACAAAAAACTTAAGTCACTGAAATAAGGCCAAAAAAATAATATTATATATGTGTTCACAAGACTTCTGGGTATTGGAGGTTGTAGACTAGAGTTTTTGCTTCAATATTATGTAAAAATGATCCTGCCTACTCCTTCATATAAAACAATAGAGAGATTTAAATTTTGTGAGACACTTTTTGTCAAGAAACACAGTATGCGTGGAGGCATGAATCATCATGAATAATGGGTGATTCTTACCTGAGAAGACAAAAGAATCGCATAATGACCTCTAATGACCTGCATAAATAATGAGCTCTTTCAGACAGGTAGGCTGTGAAAAAACCCTCTGTGATCATGTCTCAAGCTCATCATGGTGTATATCAAACATACAGAAAAAACAGCAATACTGTGAAATATTATTACAATTTAAAATAATGGTATTCTTTTATATACTTTAAAATATAATGTATTTCTGTGATGCAAAATGTCTGAACAATTATGTTACCTCTATGGCATTTCATATAGACTTTTAGCTTAAAAGCATGCACATTTGGAGAAATATTGATGGATTCTCATGTTTATGTCAATTTTCTATACAGAGGAGTAATATTTATTTAATATTTATTGTCATCACTGTGAGCGCTGGATACTGTGTTTTCAATTCATACTTGTAGACGGAGGGCGCTCTGTGCACCTTTAGTCCACAAATATCTCCTAAAGAAGAATAGGCCATGTGACAATCCAGGAACTAACAGGCTTCCAGAGATCGTTAACTATGGCTATTCAAAACACTTTTGAAGACAACAAATACACGATTGAGACGATGTATACATGTATTGCCTCAGAATTTGCGTCTGAATAGCGCTGGTTCCGTGGGCGTGGCCGCATAACCGGATAATGAGCTGAATCACGGACTTCTGACATGGCTCTGTTTTCATACAGATTACATAAACAGAGAATATTTGTTTTCGATTTGACTTACACGATTTAAAACCTGACATTTTGACATTTTTTTAGACATAAGTCTCATTTTTTTGTGATGAGTATTCACTAAGTTACAGTTCATTTTCTGAGAACTATCAGATTGGACTTCCTTCAGAGGGAGACGAGAGATCATGCATCATGTTAGTTTTCTTTATTTTGCAAAAAGCACAACATTTTGTTTTTACTCTGAGTGCACACAAATAAAAGAAGATATTCAACAGATTAAAATGTTGATTAAATCTTTATTCTATTGACAGAGTATTTTGAGTCTCTTTCACACTGGTAAGAAAAAAACCACGGTGGTATCGCCGGCAATACCTCAGACTCCAGAGTGTTAAGCAAACCTGCAAAAATTAAAATGATAATCCATAATTTATGTAGTCCATCTAATGTGGTTGCTAAGGGATGAGTTGTTGTTAGCATGTTGCTGTGCAGTTGCTAGGGTGTTCTCTCTGACGTTGGATATTATGATCTCTAGATATGGCCAAAGTTCCTTTAAGACAAGTCATTTCACTTGGCAGCCATCTTTGAAACGCTTATTTAAAAAAATGCAAGTTCAGGGGGTATTCCAGAAAACAAGGTTAACTTACCGTCACATATACCCTGAACTCTTGGTTGATTAACCCAAACCTTGCCTTAATATATTTTTTTTAAATAACCAAACTTTAACAACATATGGGCAGATCCCTTGAGCGCAGCTGATGACGCTTCGAAGGGATGCTAAAGCGAGGATATCATTTCACTTGATTCAATCCCTCTGTCCTCGTGTCTTTTCCTTGCGTCCTTCCCTCGCATCCTGAAAGGGTGGAGCTAAGAATTGAGAAGCACCCAGTGTGTCATTCTACTTCCTCCTAATGGTGATTTAAATAACCTATTTAGTGCACATCGCCACCTATTTGGTAATTATAGCATAGAAAACGTCCTGCTATAAAAAGGAAAACAAGCAGATCTATGTGTGAGATGACAATAAAAAAAACATATATTAGTATATTAGAATTGAATAAACATATATTATATATATGCATATATAGTATAATTTTATATATATAACTGTAACTATATAACAAATTTAGTTACATTAATATAACTATATTAATTATATAACATGCATCTGAATACCTCTAAAAGTCCCCCTGTAGTCAATAATTTTATCCCTTAAAACTCATCTTTGATCACCAAAAATCAAACACACATTTAAACATTTTTTTAAACATGCCTTAAAATAGTTTTAATGTAACTCTACACCCTTGCCTCATTTATTATACATGGATATATGAATATGCTAATTAGCCCCGCCTCCACTCACTCGCACGAGCCCAAGAGATCCACTCAGTCAACTTACTGAGGTGTAAACGCTGCACAATGGTATTGCTTTTTTACAACGGCTGTTACAGGTAGCTGGTGTAGAGATGAGGCAGATACAGATTTCCACAATAATGTAACGTACTTTAATAAATCAAGGCAGGGAACACCAAACATACACATAACACAACAGAGAACGGACGAGGAGTGAAGGGAGTGAGTGCAATATAAAGGCAGTGAGGATAATAGAGTCCAGGTGCAGGTGATCCGTGATGATAGGAGATGACGAGGGAAGTGAGTGCAGGTGAAGAAACAGGAGGATCATGGGAATTGTAGTCCAGGGAGACAGGGGATCTGTGACATTACCCCCCCCCTCCCGGTAGGCGCGTCCTGTGGGGTGGGCGCCCTGGAGACCTCATGCAGGTGTAGGGAGAGGAGTGGACTGGAGTGGAGGTCTCCAGGGCGGGTTCAAAAGCCATGGCGGGTCAGGGGCCGTGGGCAGCCATGGCGGGTCAGGGGCCGCAGCCGAATTGCAGACAAGCCCAGGTGGAGGTGAGGATCCGGCGGGACATGGCGATGCTGCAGGCTCAGCCGACTGAGGTGCAGGCGGGGCTCCAGAAGGCCGCAGAGGAGCCAGAGCGACAGACGACCAAAGGGGAGCAGGAGGGAGTGAGGAAGCCAACAGAGCGTGAGGGACGAAGGGACTGAAACCCGAGGAGTGCAGTCCTGATGTGAGGGCAGGCTGACGAACGACCGATGCGGAACCGGGGGAAGGATGGAGCCTGGCGGAACTGGTGGACTGATGGGCCATGGTGGAGATGAGGGAGGTTGGAGCCAAGGGGGAGCAGATGGACCAACGGGCCGAGGTGGAGTCCTGGGTGAGGTGGCTTGAGGTGGAGGTGCAGTGTGAACACAAATGGGAGGCGGCGGGAGAGGGAGGCAGGGAGGGAAAACAGTTTCATAGCTGGAGACCAGCGAGGAGATAAAAAGTTCATAGTCTGTAGCTGGAGCGGCTGGCTCGGCGGCGGCTGGAGCTGAGGGCTCGGCGGAGGCTGGCGCTGCTTGCTCGGCAGAGGCTGGCGCTGCTTGCTCGGCGGAGGCTGGCGCTGCTTGCTCGGTGGAGGCTGGCGCTGCTTGCTCGGTGGAGACTGGCGCTGCTTGCTCGGCGGAGACTGGAGATAATAGTTCGGCGGAGACTGGAGATAATAGCTCAGCGGCTGGAGCAGAGGGCCCGTCCATCCCATCAAATACAATCAAAATTCCCGTAGGAACGGGAGTGGGCTCGGCGGAGACTGGAGATAATAGCTCGGCGGAGACTGGAGATAATAGCTCGGCGGAGACTGGAGAGGGCTTGGGCTTTCTTTTCTTCCTCCGCCTTCTGGACCCAGCAGAGGAGTGAGGGTCCAGCATGGGACAGGCAGGGAGTTCGCTGGAGGGGTATGCGGAGGAAGACGGAGGCTGACTGACTGGCCCGGCCAACCGTGTTTCTGGATGGACTGGAGACAAACACTCATTCACAGATAATCCGCTGTTTTTGGTGAATGTGACTGAACAGACCTCGGCCCCCCTCCCGCCTCGGCCTTCCTACCGTTGCACCGATAACCGATGATATATGGGGCCGGACAGAGTCTCTTTTTCTGCGGTGTGACAAATTCAGAACACATACTTTAAAATGACTTTACAGGGAGAGTGGAGAAAGGCATATAGTTCATCTAAACATCAGTATATACATCATAAACCCGCTATGTTGCCAAATCAACAGAAAACTTGAGACTCTTCTGCTTCAGGGCGGTTAATGAAATGCTAAAGCCCACCGGCATGTTGACAAGATTGGTTACAAGGTAGTTTGTGACGTCAAACACCAGCGATTTCAAGCCGTGGGTCTTCCAGGCAACCCGTCACCCGTGTTTTTCCAACCTTCTACCCGTGAAAGTGCACTGGAACAGCAGTCAAAGCCGTGACTTCCCACCCGTGAACTCGTCCTAGATCGATGTACTCCCAGTTACGGGTTCTGACGTCACATAGCCCGCGAAACAACAATGGCAGCCCCTACGGATGCAGTGTTTAAGCAAGTGCACGGTAAAATAAAAGGTATAACAGCTTCTCTTGCCTTATGTGCCGTTTTCCTCCTCTGTTTCCCTCAAATAAGCAAGGAGTAAGCACCTTTGGCGATAGAAATAACTTTTACGCAGTTTGGCGTGACATTCCTGGAATGCTACAAAGTCGTGAGTCGTGATTTGAAATCGTGACTTACGGGCTCAAAAACCTGCCTGGAACGCAGCAAAAATACTCAGCAATGGTGTTGACTTATGAATTTTGCACATGGTTTGTCTTAAAGTAAATGTTATATAATGGTGCAAACAATATATTTTGCGAAAAATGTAATATTTAGGGGTAGGGGTTTGTTTAAATCTGAACTTTCACCCTCTCAAATAAATCGATAATTCACAAAAGTGTTATTGTTTTACAGGTATATAAATCAATAGTACCTAACTAGTGGAATGAATGCCATGAGAGAGTGACTGTATGCAGTGTGTATTCTGTCTGTCATTAATTATATATGGCTTGTCTTTAAGATGCTTCCCCATGTCTGATTGACCAGACCCACCAGTAATGACAGCTGAGGTCACTGTATCGACTTCTGACTCTATCCTGGCGCGCAGTGATATTCCCAAAAGCCCTCTGGCATTTTAAAGTTATTCTGAGTGATTTCACTTCACCATTTTCTATGTTGTGGTTTTTACTCCACAGCAGGATTTGGGAAAGAGAAAGAACAGGAGAATGAAAACGAGGGAGTGAGAAAGTGGAACAGGAAACACGAGTGTAACCATGTTGCTTCTGTCTTTTTTGGGACACTGTTCTTTGAAACTATTGAAACTAGTAAAACTTTATGAAACTTGAACAACTTTTGCACCCCAACCAGTATAATCTGATTATATATTAGTATTTTTGCTGTTAAAAAAAAGAAGAAAAAGAAATACATTTACAGTATTCATTTAGCAGATGATATTGTACAAAGCAAGAAAGTGAACATTAGCCGTGGTTATAATTTTATTGAAAAACTTTATCATCATTTTTTCCCCCCGTTTGTACCACTATTACTGTTGAATAACAAAAACCGGGGGAATAACACAAACTTTGTGTTGCCAAAAAAACCTAAAACATTTTAATAATATAAAAGGACTTAAAATAAATAATAAAACAGATGTATTTTTATTTAATATATCTATATCACACACAAGCTTTGTCATATTACAGCTTCATGTGACGAACAGATTGAAATTGTTTATTGATAATAAAATATGGTAGCATTTATCTCTTAATATCAATTAATATCATTAAGTTTTTGTTTCTTAAAGGGGACCTATTATGCCCCTTTTCACAAGATGTAATATAAGTCTCTGGTGTCCCCAGAATGTGTCTGTGAAGTTTCAGCACAGATCATTTATTATAGCTTGTCAAATTTGCCCCTATTTGGGTGTGAAGAAAAACACACAATTTTTGTGTGTGTCCCTTTAAATGCAAATGAGCTGCTGCTCCCAGACATCTTTCCAAAAGAGGGCGGAGCTTTAACAGCTTGCGCTTCGTTTTCTCAACAACAACAAAGCTGGAGAATCTCACGCAGTCAAAATGAGGATTGTCAGTGACGGTGTTCAGCCTTACATTGTTCAAACTGGAGTCGGACACTGATGGAGAGACTCAGGAAGAAGTTACAACTCATAGAATGAAACGGTTAGTGGATAAATTTAAATTTATATTTAAGTTGCTGCGGAGTTGATTCAACTCATCGACTAGCATGTGCCATCATGTTAAGGCAGGAACACACCAACCCAACAGTCGGCCATCGGGCAGTTTTTGTTCGTCGGCTAAGTTTTCTCAGTGTGTTCCGCATCGTCGGCTGAAGTTGGTCCTCGTCTGCTTTTTTTTTGGCTGATTCGACATGTTGAATTGGCGTCGGAGCTCGTCGGTCCATCGGACCATCTGATCATTCTGATTGGCTGTTCAGCTACTGCCGCCTGCTGGTTCGGCAAGGCATTTCATCTTATGCAGGTGCAGAACGGACGTGCTACTTGGCCGTCGGCTGTTGTGCGTTGGTTTGGTGTGTCAGGCCAACTTTGGACCCAGACGCTACTGACGTGAACCAACCCCGCAGTCTGCTTTCATCGCCACTAGTTTGCCGGCATTGGTTTGATGTGTACCTGCCTTTATTCTTTTGTGAAAACCCATATGGACGTCCACTATACATAGCTTACCTGTTTGCCACACAAGGCTTACGTTTATGATTGCTATCAAATCCTGTGAATGGTCTAATATTCTTTCCAAAATATCGCTCGGACAGAAACGCTGCTTTTTTAGCAATCGAGCTTGCCGGGGTCAACTTGCAGGCTATCTAAGCTAACGAGACTCTAAATAGTGTTCAGTGCTAGTCTGCACCCAATGACAGAACAGTTAGCATGCTTTGCTCGAACTTTTGCCATGGCCTTAGAACTGGTACACCGTGATCACTTGTGAAAACAAAATGGCGGCACTGTGGGTGGAAAAGTGCAGATTAAGGGGTGGTAATATTATAATAAGATCCCCTTCCTATGTCACTAGGGGAGCGAAATTTGAGCAGTTCGTTTTTACACATGCTTGCAGAGAAAGGCTTGCCAAAACATTATTAAACCTGATTATAGCACTCAAACACGGAAAAAGTCAGATTTTTTTGTCGTTGACAGCCGTCGGTTTTGACGTGTGAAAGATGCAGTACTGATTTGAAAGCAACTGCAGAGGAGAATATCAGTACTTCAGAAGACAGTCATATGGTAAAAGCATCTGATAATCAGCATTTGCGATGACCTAAAAGAGCTGACGTTGAGTGTAATTAGGTCATATTGGCAAACAAAAAGCTCAGAAATATTTTCGTTTTCATCTTCTAGCCTGAGAAAATGTTCTGTCCAAGTGTTCTGATAATTTTTGTCATCCTCCATCTTTTTTTGCTCATCTTTTTAAAGAGGATCAAGTACAAAAAAAAGTTGTCAGGAGATTCTATCTAACAAGAACCACCATCCCCGACAGAAAAGTCTTCGCAGTGCTCTTCAAAGTCGGCTTGTAAACTCATTTGTGCCAGTACTCTGATAACATGTGGATTTGGGGATGTAATTTGATATTTTCATTTGACCTCTGATCTCGAACAGACCTCTAACTGATAGAGCGCTTGATGCTTCAATTGCGTTCTCTCTTTCTATTCAACCCCTCTTTTGAAAATAAACAGCTGATGTAATTCAACAAGCCTTAAGTAATCCCCAAAAACAGTGTTTTTTATTTAAGCCCAGCGGCAGGTTATCGGTGATTCATAGTGTGAGGTGCATCTTCAATTTAGTTCCTGTGAATTGGCTAGCCATTGGAGATCATTTTCAGGCTAATGTTGTGCTTCCTGGAACTGATGGCTGTAAATTGCTCAGAGGCAGAGATGGTTATCACCCCAGCACCTCCCCAGGAGACAAAAGAGACTGGGTTGGTCGTGATGGTTAAATTATACACTGCACAGACTTGTTCGCATTGTGAAAGGACGATTTGGCTGCGGAAATGCCACTTGTGCCCAGTCGGGAAAGTGAAGTGCCTCACTGGGGAAAAAGTCACAAGCCAGGTCTGGGTGGGATTGCTTTGCAATATAAGTATTAGTTGGTAGAACTTTATTTAAATGTCAGAGCAATTTTCCAAGATTTTTCCATGACTTTTCCAGTCATTCAGGTTACTGAAAATTAAAAAATGAATGGATTGAAAATGAATTGAATGGTAGTAACTGATGACATGTAATCTGGATTACGTAATCAGATTCCAAACATTTAGTACTTGTAATTAGATTACATTACATTTTAAAATGCTCATAATTAGATTACAGTTACTTTTTATAGATTACATTATTACATATTGTTCACACAATGGCAGTAAATTATTCATAATTTATTGATTCTTTCTAATTCTTCTTTTAAATCTTTAAAATTTTCCTTTCTAAAAAAATCCCATTGTGTGTCATATCATTTAGCTTTGACTATATTCACAATATAAAATGGCCATGTAAATGTCATGTAAATGAATTTGTGATGTTTCTAAATTTGGGGACAAAAGCACCTCTCAATTACGCCATGTATGCGATGAATAATTATGCAAGTAACTAAACACTGCTGATATACAGCTGTGAAACACTGACCTTTACTGCAGGGATTCCCAAACGTTTTTGTCAGACATCTTTGATGTCGGATAATGTTCACATTGTCATGCAATTAAACAAATAAAACAAATATTTTTAGTGTTCAGTCATTTTATTTTGATTGTTTTTATGTTCAAATAAATTATTCATTTTAATTAGACATTTTTATGATTTAATTAATAACTTTTCATCAACTCACAATCCCCTGTGGTTCTTTCAAGAACCCCAGTTTGGGAAACCCTGGCATAATGTAATGCTTAATGCATTTCATGTTGTTGATAACAAAGAATGGAAAATATTTTCTTTCTCTTTGTTTTTTTCCTTTTTTTATATATCAATATGGTACACAATAATCCAATTAATATCTAAGTGATACATAAAGTAGGTCAAAAGTAATCTAAATGTAATCAAAATGTAGTCAGAGTATGTTACCTTAAATGAGTAATCTAGATTACATTACTAACTACAATTTCTGTCATGTAATTTGTAATCCGTAACAGGCTACAATTTGCAAATAATCTGCCCAGTGTACCATTCAAAAGTTTGGAGTAAGTACAATTTTAATTTTATGCTCGCAAAGGCTGCATTTATTTGATCACAAATACATGGAAAAACAGCAATATTGTGAAATATTATTAAAATTTAAAATAATTGTACTATAATTGAATTTTCAGCATCATTACTCCAGTCTTTAGTGTCACACGATCCATCAGAAATCTTTCCAATATGCTGATTTTCTGCTCAAGAAACGTTTCTTATTATTATCAATGTTGAAAACACTTGTGCTGATTAATATTTTTGTTGAAACCATGATACACTTTTTTCAGGATTCTTTGATAAATACAACCCCAATTCCAGAAAAGTTTTGATGTTTTTTTAAATGCAATACAATCAAGAATCTGTGATTTGTTTATTTTCTCTAACCTTTATTTAACTGACAAAAGTACAAAGAAAAGATTTTCAATGTTTTCACTGAACAATTTTATTGTATTTTGTACAAACAAATGTTGATTTTGATGGCTGCAACACACTCCACACACTCAAAAGTTGGGACAGAGACATGTTTACCAATGTGTCACATCACCTTTTCCTTTTAATTACAAGTTTTAATCATTTAGGAATTGAAGATACTAATTTCTCCAATTTCACAAGTGGATTTTTTTTACCCAATCTCGCCTGATACAAGACATCTGCACAACAGTCTGTGGTCATTGTTGTCTGATTCTCCTTTTCATCTCCATACAGTTTCAGTAAGAGTGAGATCTGGACTGCAGTCAGGCACATCCACAGTATGGTGTAGAGTATCCAGATGTAATACGTGCAGAATGAGCCTGGCATTGTCTTGCTTCCCAGAAAAGATATCATCTTAATGGCAGTTTATGTCTCTGTACAAACCAATTATATGCCTCCACGTCAATGGTACCTTCACACAAATGCAAGTCACCCATGCCGTTTGCAGTGATGCACCCCATACCATGACAGATGTTTTCTTTTGCACTTGTCGCTAATGAAAGTCTGGACGGTCCCTTTCGTCTTTGGGACCGAGAAATCGATGTCCGTTTTTTCCAACAACAAACTGGAACATTGACTCATCTGACCACAGCACACTTTTCCACTGTCTTTTAGACCAGGGGTTCTCAACCTTTTGCAACTCATGGCCCACCAATGACTGTTTAAAAGAATTTCGAGGACCACCTTTCCAAATATGATCGTATGAACACAGAATAACAGAAAATTCAAAAACAATGATATACTCCACTGTTAATCTGTTATGCCACTGTAGCAGACTAGGTCAAATCAGCTATATAGATAAACTATATAGATAAAACTGTCCTTGTATAAAAAAAGACTACTCAGTAAAAGGCAGTAACGTTAACCATTTATTCTTGTAACAGGGCAGGTGGGGTAGGACCAATGACTGGGTCAGACACGCAAGGGGAACACTCTTTTAACAAATTAATTAATAATACATCCATGCTAAAATACCTGTAACAATAAGTCAGACACACAAGAGGGGAACATTCTTTCTATTCATTTACAGAAGTTCATTCACCCCAATTTACGTAATTTATCAAATATTAGTGATATGAACATGACTGTTTAAAACAATCATATATATTTACAATTCATCTGGAGCAAAAATTGACACGTTATTATACCCCTAACAGGTGTGTCACGTCAATAAGACATCAACAACAACTCTATTTTTCATCAACGACAATTCTATTACAACAACAACAATACATATTTACATTAATGGGTTTTCGAGTAGTTTACATGAGAAAACCCATATATCCTGAGACAAACCTTGCTACAAAATGCATATATTGCATACTCTCAGTGAGACACTTGAGCTTGCTTCTTGGAGATAATAAGATCAAGTCTTGGTGAAATGGGTGAGAGACTGACACGGAGAGTAGCATCCAAAGTAGCTTTCAGTTTGCTCCTTGCTTTTGATTTTGTGATAGTCACAGTGGAGAACCCTGACTCACATAAGTATGTGGTGGTGAAAGGCAATAGAAATTTAATTGCCCGCTTTGACAGAGAGGGATATTCATTTGCAGCTAGTAACCAAAATGAAGCAAGGTCAACTTGTGTGAGTCGAAGTTTTAGGCTACTGTCAGCTGATAGTTCCATTAGTTCATTTTCCAACACAGTGGACAGAGCCATGTCTTCTGAAGCAGGATCCACAGAGAATGGGTCCAAAATCCAAAGGTTTCCATGTCGAGGGTCCTCTGGGAAGCAGTCAGCAAACTTTTGAGACAACTGAGACAAGTGCTGGGTTATAACACTTGATATGTTCACATGAGAAGAGGCTTCCAATGTTTCATTCGGTTGTGGAAACATGTCAAATCGTCCCTCCTTGACTCTTCTATTCCAAAGAATGAGTTTTTTCTTGAATCCCTCAATTTTGTCTGAAACCAAAAACACTGTGCTGTTTTTACCTTGCATTGATACATTCAGCTGATTTAACTGATCAAATATATCAGATAAGTAGGCCAGTTTTGCACAGAATTGATCATCAGTGTAATGTTCAGCAAGAGGGGAGCATTGCTCTTCCAAAAATGTGTGCACTTCTTTTCTCAGTTCAAAAAGACGATTAAGTACACATCCTCTTGAAAGCCACCTTATTTCACCGTGGTACAAGAGCTGCAAATGATTGGCATCAAGTCGTTCACACAGAGCTGCAAAACACCTTGAGTTGAGTGCATTTTTCTTGATATAGTTAACAGTTTTCACAGCGATGTTCATGACTTCGTGCAGTTCTGGTGACATCTGCTTTGTTGCAAGACTTTCCCTGTGCAAGAAACAGTGCGTCCACTTTGCTTCTGGCGCTCGCTCTTGGATTTGTTTAACAACACCGCAATGTTTTCCCGTCATAGCAGCCGCGCCGTCTGTGCAAATCCCTGAGCAGTATTTCCAATCAAGACCTTTTTCAGCGAAGTAGTTATCAAGGCACTGCATGACATTATCTGCCGTTGTTCTTGTTGAAAGTTCTTTGCAAAATAGCAGATCTTCACAAAGATTATTGTCCATGCAGTATCGGACAAAAACTAACAGTAACGCGGCGTTGCTTATGTCTGTCGACTCGTCCAGCTGAATGGCAAAATAAGGGCTTGCCTTTATACGTTCCACGAGCTGGCATTCAATGTCATTGCTCATGTCAACAATTCGTCTAGCCACGGTGTCATCAGAAAGTGGTATTGACTGAATTTTGGTTGCAGCTGCGTCACCCAGTAACTCTCGACACATATCCACAGCACTTGGCAAAATAAGTTCCTCAGCTATAGTAAATGCTTTCTTACTACGAGCAACACGAGCGGCAACCATATAGCTAGCTTTCAATGTGACTTTTGATTGAGTTGATAACGATGTTATGACTTTTTGTTGAGCCTGAAGCCCATCTTTTTTCCTTAGGAAATATTCTTTTGGCTTCCCAACACAGCACGGGTGTTTTGAGTTTAAATGTCTCTGCAGCTTTGATGGTTTTAACGCCTCATTTGACAAAATTTCTCCACATTCAACACACTGCGCCTTCGGCTTAGTCTCAGTACCGGCCCTTATAAAATCAAATTTAATATATTCATCGTCGTACTTTCTCACCACACACTTCGCAGCTTTGGCTTGTATAGGTCTGTCTCCCACATCTACCTTTCTTTTCAGAAAACGATCCATTTTATAGTAACATAATGTTACGGCATTTGATCAAACGGATGTTCATTCTGAGATTGTGACGTGATTGGTGTTGCGATATTTAAAAATAAATTACCTTTTAGATAAATGCATCTTGACTTGACTGTCACATAATATGTGTTTTTGGTCACATAAATTCATAAGAATAATTAGATAATTAGAAAATATCAAGATTTGTCAATTAAAAAAATAAATAAAAATTAATTTGGGGGTAGTCTACCACTGCCTTTGCGGCCCACTAGATGGCGCTCCAAGGCCCACTAGTGGGCCACGGCCCACCGGTTGAGAATCACTGTTTTAGACCATCTGAGATGAGCTCAGGCCCAGAGAACTCAGCAGCATCTCTGTATTGAACAGATGTATAGCTTTCTCCTTGCCTAACAGAGATTCGAGTTGCATTTCTTGATGCAGTGTCAGACTCTGTTAAGTGTCAAAGGTTTTCCAAAGTACTCCTAAGCACATGTGGCTATTTTTAACACAGCAGCACGATGGTCACGCACATTCAACTGAGGTGTCCTATACCTTGCCCTATACAGACTGAGATTTCTCTGGATTCCCTGAATTTTTTTACAATATTATATATGGTGGATGGAGAAAGACATAAATTCTTTGAAATCTTGCATTGAGAAATGTGATTTTTTTTTTTTTTTTTTTATTGTTTGACAATTCCCTCATGACATTTGGCACAAAATGGTGAGCCATGACCCATCTTTTCTTGCAAAGACTGAGATACTTTTTTACACCCAAATACGATACCCTCACCTATTACCAATAACATTGTACATAAAAATATTATGATAAAAGGTCAGAAACTCTTTCAAGTGATGTTTCTTAAGGCTTTCTGACCTTTTATGCGAAGCATCATAATATATATATATATTTTTTTTTCATATACAATTCCCCCTCACTTTACCACTCAAATACAAACGCCTGCTTCCTCGTGTTGATGTCACTGGAGATTTTTGGCTCCAACTAGCTCTTATTGTGCATTATTTAAGTTCTGCCTTACCATTTGCTCTTGTCCCCCGAGAGTTACGAGGCTGCTTCACATTGGACTCTGTTTGAGTGACAGATGATGGCAGGCCAGGCTTGAACCACTGCAGCAGGGAATCATGGGAGAGAAGGGCAGCGCAAGAACTCTGGTCTAGCAAAGAGGGAGCTTCAAACAGCATGAGAGCTGTGTGACTGGGCCTGTGTTTAATGTAGGAATTAATGCATGCTTGGGCTGGTCTCGATCCGTACGTGACTGGCATATTGTCCCCCGCTGTCTGTCAAAGACACAGGAGGACCTGCACATCTGAAAAACCGGGAACGAAGAGGCACCTTGGAGATCACAGCTGGAATGTTAACTTTGCAGACCAGGCGGTAGTTCTTTGGGTTATAATGCATGCAAATGGTGTCGCTTGAGAAAATGCTTCACTTAAGAAACATTCACAATGTTTACTCGAATGTGATTTTCATGTAAAACAATATTCAGTGTTGAAAAAAGTTGTACGATTTGTGGGTGTACATGTTGGCGAACATGTTGGCATTTAGCTTCAGAGGTGGAGTAATTTATTATATTTTGATTATTTTTGAATATTTTAGTTTAATATTATGAACACTATCATTCTTTTTTTTTTTTTTTTTATTGAACATACACTGATTCTTGTTGTGCACAACAAGACCAGAAAAATAAGTTACATTTTTATGGAGCCCATAAAGAGATATGTTGATGGAAAAAAATAATGAGATGCTGGGGAAAAAAATCTTTCAATGCTTTCGCGTTCTCTCGCAAAAGTTGAGTATGACAGAAGTTTTTATTTTTATTTATTTTTTTTTATTTATTTATTACAGGGACAGTGCATATTAATAAACATTTCTGCCAATATGCCAGAGTTAGCCAGAAGGCTATTTTTCATCTGCAGTCCCAGGACAGATGTTAAAAGTCACCCTAAAAGTCAGTAAGAAAACATATAACAATAAAAAAATTACAATACATTTAGCAAGTCCTATTATGTTAAAAAGTACACTCGAAATACAGCAAACCAACAATCAACAAACATCTGACAAAACATAACATATACACACACACAAGGCAAGAAGCCAGCAGAAGATGGAGCAGGTCTAGAAATGTGTTAATGTTGACAGATCTGACATTCAAGAAGCCATTTCTTTAAATGGTTCTTAAATATACAATATGTGTTTTGATTTCTAATGGTTAAGGGAATGCGGTTCCATTCAGTAGCAACGCGAACAGAAAAAGAAGTTTGACCAAATACACTTTTTCTAAAGGGAAGGACACAATCTCCCCGCGCTGCACCTCTGGTTCTGCTGTGATCAGCTGTACAGATGTTAACAAACTGGTGGAGTGGAGGAGATGATAAACCATTAATCATTTTGTATAGAAGACATAGATATGAGTATTTGACCATTTCCCAACTGAGTAATCTGTGTTTTTGTAATATTGGACAATGATGAGAAATAATTGGTTTCTTATCCAGAATTTTAACAGTTTGTTTGTAAAGTGACTGCAGAGGATTCAGAGATGTAACACCAGCTTGTGACCAGATGGGTAGACAGTACGTGATGAGATCATAGAATGCATATACATTTTTGCTGCCTGTGTGGACATTTGATGTCGAATGTGTCTAAAATTCATGAGGTTAAATTTGATACGATTACAGACCCTTTTTACATGTGATGTAAATGACAACTTTGAATCAATCAAAACCCCCAGATATTTGTATTCTGACACGATCTGCAGCCTTTCCCCAGAAATGAAAATATTTGGCTCAACACTGAAGTTTTTATTGGCCTTTGTGAAAAACATTGCTACTGTTTTTGATGTATTCAGCTGCAGGCAGGATTGTTTTAACCAAGCTGTAATATTATCCATGGATTTAGTGAGCTTCTCGGCCACCTGAGAAATATTCTTACCATTAACATATACTACAGTGTCATCAGCATACATCTGTACAGAAACATCAGGACAGACGGACGGAAGGTCATTAATATAAAGTGAGAACAATAGAGGCCCTAAAATAGATCCTTGAGGAAGACCGGTGGACAGACTAAGGGCGGCTGATTTAAAAGACTGGACTCTGGCATGTTGGAGACGATCAGTGAGATAAGACTCAGTCCATTTAAGAGCATCCGAGGAAAAGTTAAAACTGCATAATTTTGTCAGCAAAATTGTATAATTAACAGTATCAAAAGCCTTCCTAAGATCCAGGAACACCGCACCAACAACCCCACCTTGGTCCAACAGAGCTCTGATGTTTTCAGTAAAAAAACAAGTCGCAGTCTCTGTGTTTTTTTCAAGATGGCTGCTGGTGGGAGAGGTGTGGTAACAGCTCTCCTGCTATACACTCTAATTGTGGGTCTCATACCATCTAATGTTGACCTCAAACTTGCTGATAACAAGCAACAACTTATCTTTTATAGAAAAAGGTTTCTCAGCAGTTTGGATCTATTTTACAAACAAACAAACAATAATGTCAAGCCAAGCATTGGTTATGGAAAATACCTTGTGGCTATGACTTTCATTTATCCTCATCTCTACAAACAAATCCGGAAAAAAACAAAGACAACTTCACGCCTACAATGGACAAATGCACTGATCATCTCAATCTGTTTGAAATTATCTGGAGACATACATCCATGCCCAGGACCGCACCGCGTTACACCGGAGGAGCGCACTACTACAGTCCTACAGGTATGCCCTTTGTATGATGCGCTACAATGTAATCCTGTACACTCTAACCTTCCATGTCCGTCGTCTTCCCTTGATACTGCTGCGGATGGGACGCTGGGGAGACGTGATGGTGCTGAGACGGAGGTATTGGATCGGCGCGCGGGGATTTCTCATGCCGGTGTCGACGTGGGTGGAGTGCGACGTGTCCTCGGGGGATCACGGAGGTCGAGCCTGCGGTGTGGTGGCTTCGCGGGGGCGTCGGGCGGATCCTGTTTTTCGTCGGGGCTTGAGGGGGGTAACGCCATACATACATATTATGTTTATCTGAAACCTGGCTTAATCAAAATGCTCCGTCGGCAGCTCTGAATATTCCTGGTTATAACATCTACAGGAAAGACAGGGAGGGATCAAAAAAGGGGGGAGGAGTGATGGTTTATATAAAAAGCACATTACAGTGTCACAAAATCAAATGGTCAAATAATTTATTAGAATGTTTAGGTCTCAAAATCACCCTTTCACCACAAATGTCATTTGTCCTTGTCGTAATGTACAGGCCTCCCTCTGCAGATAACAGTTTTTATGAAAATTTTGAGAAGCTGCTAAAAGAAAGCAACCTTGATAAAGAACTTATCATTATGGGGGATTTTAACATCAACTGGGAGGACAAATCCTCTAGAAAAAAGCTCAAACAAATCACTGACAGGTTTGATCTAACACAAATTGTACGTGGGCAAACAAGAATAACTAACTCTACCAAGACACAAATCGATTTCATATTTACCAATAGACCTGAAAGAATTGCAAAATCATTTAATATGTTGACAGGTTTATCAGATCACAATCTTATTCTTGTCACAAGAAATCTTGCCAAAAAACGTTTTCATCCTTGTACTAGAGGAAAAAAAGAAACTATCACAATTCCTAAAAATAATTATCAAAACTTTGTAGCTGCAGCTAACCAAATTCAATGGGATGACATTTTATCTTTAGTTGATTGTGAAAAAGACAGCAAAATATTTCTAAAAACACTTGAGAGAACTATTAAAGAATTCTCACAAAAAAATCAGGTACAAACAACGCAAAAATACTGTACCCTGGATAAATCCAGACATCATAAAAATAATGAAAGATCGAGACCAAGCCTTAAAAATAGCAAATAAAACTAAATCAACTCATGATAGAGGACGTTTCACAATGTTGAGAAATAAAGTTGTAAGATCATTAAGAAAAGCAAAGGCAGACTTCTTTCTCACTATAATTGAAAAATCCAATGGAAATACTAAAATAATATGGAACCAGTTAAGAAAAATGATAGGTGATCGCCCCAAAGAACAAAACATTCCAGAAATTAAAATAAATGCAAAATTGACAAATAATCTTCCGGTTATAGCAGAAGCATTTAATCACCATTTTATTGATTCTGTGGCTAACATAGCGAACTGTTTTACACCAGAGAATACATACACTCCGTCAATAGACAAAAGTCAGTTTGTTTTTAGTTTAATTAATGTCACAGAATCAGAGGTATCACAGACCATTAAATCACTCAGACCATCAAAATGCAAAGATATTTTTGATATGGATACGGTAATGCTCAAGGCACTAAGTACATCTGTCACATCCCCCATCACCAAAATAATCAACATGTCTATTTCACAAAATATTTTCCCAAGCATGTGGAAACCAGCTATTGTTGCTCCAATTTTCAAAAGTGGAGATCCTCATTCCATGTCAAACTACAGACCCATCAGTATATTGCCTACAGTGTCTAAGATTGCAGAGAAACTAATAGCAAAACAAATTATTAACCATCTAAATACCACACCCTTTGCTCTCCACCCTATGCAGTTTGGCTTTAGAGCCAATTACTCCACCGAGTGAACATTTGGTCTTCACTTAAAGACTTAAGATTCCAGCATCAATGTTTGACTAATGTTTTACAATAATGTTTTGAATGTCTAAAGTTTTACTATTATAAATGTGACAGTAATTTATTAATTTGTGCCAGGAGTGTACATAAATCAAAATGTTAATTTCCATTTCACATAAAACGAGAACGCATACCTATTCAGTTGCACCTGCTTCCATTTATTTGCGATCACAGGAATGCACAAAACAACTCTATTAATGCTTTTAAGTCCAAAGGCTTACACATTTAAAAAAAAAAAAATGTTAAATACCATATGTTTACGTCAGATTTCTTTAGAAAGAGTGAGCATTTCTATTAAATTTTCATGAAATTGTGCGATGTGAGGAGGTTTGAGCGATCTCTTCCTTCTCACTCTATGATGTTTTATTAACAAAGTTCGGGAGGAGCACGTTCATTTAATCAACTCAATTAGCGTGACATAAAGATATATATTCAACAGACTTGCCTCTGTCCCACGTCAGTTTTCCAGCATTCCTTCTCCACCACATCTCCTCACTTCTGCCAAATATGCATAACCTTTACTGTAACTGACTATATGTAAGTGTGAACTCGTGAAACCTTTTAGTCAGAGCAACAGAGGGAGCGCCCAAGCACAAAACAGGAGTTATGGGAGTTAACAGGAGCATATGTAATTTATGTTGTGTGGATGCATTAGTCTGGAATCAACAAAAGCACAGGAAAGAGACAGATAAAATATGAAACCAAATAAATACAAGATTATAATCATATATGATTTGTCTACATTCTTCAAGCAGTCTCTGGTATTTTCCATGAACATATGTGCATTTATTATCACAATGGTTAGCATATGTACCCTTTAGCATCGCATAAAAAAATATTTCTGCCTCATGCGGTGATGAGAATTCCCATTGGATTGCAAGGCAGTTATTTCAAACACTCTGGTGTCTGAAAGTGAGTTTTTAGCTGAAAATTGTTTAAAATGTCATAAATATTGAAGTCAGCTGGTAGCCAGATATATAAGATGGAAAATGACCAGCAATGTTGACCGTCTCTTGACTCAAGTAAACCATTCCTCAAGCCCCAGTTGGCCCGCTTTGGACCAAGGTATTCGGCGGGCCAAAACCTGGCCGATGATGAGCCCTGATGAGGCCCGATCAAGCCCCGGAAGTGACAGTGGAAACGCAACTGGCATGCACTAGCATGCTCCTTTTGGCCCGACAGAAGAAACATGGCTAATTGGTACTAAGGGGGCCAAAGTGTGCCAATAAAATATCCTTCACACCATTACACCTCCAGCAGCCTGAACTGTTGATACAAGGCAGGATGTTTCCATGCTTTCATAATGTTTACGCCAAATTCGGACCTAATGTGAGCCCGTGTGAATTGTAGCCTCAGTTTGCTGTTCTTAGCTGACAGGAGTGCCACTGGTGTGTCTTTTGCTGCTGTAGATCATATGCTTCAAGGTTTGACGTGTGTTCAGAGATGCTCTTCTGCGGACCTCTGTTGTAATTTCAGTATATATTTGGACATTTTTTTTTTGTACACAGTGCTTTGATATTCCTTGTGTGCATGTTTTTGAGACAAACCACTGACATATTCAACTGCCTAGACGTTCTGTCATCATGAATATCAGGAGGACTATATGCACCAATAAGTTCTATTAGTTCTGCATGTTTACGTTCAAGAAGAAAATAGAAGATAATTAAAACTGCAGTAAATTGAAACAGCTGGAGGTCACAGTTCCAGTCACTGTCGCCCATCTCTCAGAGCTATTCCATAAAAAATGACGTGAATAAAAAGATCATTTCCACACGCACGCAACAATTATTTGACTCCCAACGCAAGTACCAAGCTAATTTTACCCCAGCAGACACAGAATGGTGATCCAATGCGGTACGACATTCCTTTGAAGTTTTCTGAGTGTGCTTATTATGGATTCTTCAAAGGTGCTTTGCAGACAAATCTCACAAAACATGTCTGGATCATATTTCAACCCAAAAAATGCAAAATAATAAAATAGTAAGGGTCAGGGTCATGGGCGGCCAAGGCTCACTGATGCACGTGGGGCGCGAAGGCTGGCCTGTGTGGTTCGATCCAACAGACAAGCTACTGTAGCTCAAATTGCTCAAGAAGTTAATGCTGGTTCTGATAGAAAGGTGTCAGAATACACAATGCATCGCAGTTTGTTGCGTATGGGGCTGCATAGCTGCAGACCAGTCAGGGTGCCCATGCTGACCCCTGACCACTGACGAAAACACCAACAGTGGGCACGTGAACATCAGAACTGGACCACAGAGCAATTAAAGAAAGTGGTCTGGTCTGATGAATAATGTTCTTTTTCCATCACGTGGATGGCCGGGTGCGTGTGTGTCGCTTACCTAGGGAGCACATGGCACCAGAATACACTATGGGAAGAAGGCAAGCTGGCGGAGGCAGTGTGATGCTTTGGCCAATGTTCTGCTCAGAAACCTTGAGTCCTGCCATCCATGTGGAT
This sequence comes from Megalobrama amblycephala, assembly GCF_018812025.1. NCBI lineage: Eukaryota > Metazoa > Chordata > Actinopteri > Cypriniformes > Xenocyprididae > Megalobrama > Megalobrama amblycephala. Next base: position 29,857,036 of record NC_063047.1, read on the forward strand.
GTTACTTTGACACGTACCATCTAAGCATTGTTGCACACGGTATTCCCTGGTGGCTGTGGCCTCTTTAAGCAGGATAATGCGTCCTGCCACAAAGCAAAAATGGATCAGGAATGGTTTGAGGAGCACAACAACGAGTTTGAGGTGTTGACTTGGCATCCAAATTCCCCAGATCTCAATCCAATCGAGCATCTGTGGGATGTGCTGAACAAACAAGTCTGATCCATAGAGGCCCCACCTCAAAACTTACAGGACTTAAAGGATCTGCTGCTAACATCTTGGTGCCAGATACCACAGCACACCTTCAGGGGTCTAGTGGAGCCCATGCCTCGACGGGTCAGGGTTGTTTATTTTATTGTTACTTGTTTTAGTTTGTTTCATTCAACTTCTTGCAGATGCTCCATACACTTACCAAACAGAACATTCATTCATCCATCCATCTCTCCACATAATTAAAAGAATGTTCTGATAGATACAATACAATAAGAACACAGTTAAAAAATAAAACTGAGTATGAGAATCAATCAAACTGCTCTTAAAAATCATATTGCATAGCATTCTAGTTGAAAGATTGTTTCTACTGTGAATTTTCTGTCCGTCCCTATGCAACCTTTTTTTGCAGATATAGGCTGCTGTGATTTGATCTGTGACCGGTTTTATAAACCCTCTTGTGGTGATAAGAATATGGGTTGGTTTAAAGACACTGCTCTCAAATCAATGTAAAAGGACAGCATTTTTTTTTTTTTTGGAGCACCTTTCGGGCGTCCAGGGGGGGTGGTGATTGATGCTATCATCTTTAACCATCTCTAAGGTATTTGTGGCACAGTGTGAGAAATGCTCCTCTCTCTTTGTGACCCTCCATGGCCCACCACAAAAAGGCCTTTTTTCGTGGATCCTGTAGAAAAGGAACTTCTGATCTGCTTTGCACTCAAAGCGTTTGCCTCAAGCACTGGAATAAAGGCTTGACACCTCAATCAAATGTTGTTTCAGACAAGAAAAAGTAAACTTTCACATTGCACAGAGAATACGTCAATTTAGTAATCTAAGTCCGGCCTTGTAATTTATGGAATACCTCTGCATTCTTTATGAATGTTTTGATTAAATCATCAGTCTGAAACTTAAGTTCCAGTTCCAGAAGGAAAAATCTCATTCGTTTTCTCCATAAAGTGAAAATGTATAAACCTTTCAAAACATACCATGAGCTCTGAGATTGTGTGTGTGTGTGTGTGTGTGTGTGTGTGTGTGTGTGTGTGTGTGTGTCACCAAGGCTGCATTTATTTGATTAAAAACAGTAATATTGTTTTGAATATACTGTGAAATATTATTACAATTTAAAATAACTGTTTTCTATATTTTACAATGTAATTTATTTCTGTGATCAAAGCTGAATTTTCAGCATCATTACGCCAGTCTTCAGTGTCACATGATCTTTCAGAAATCATTCTAATATGCTGATTTTGTACTCAAGTAACATCTCATTGATGAATAGAAAATTAATTGAACAGCATTTATTTGAGATATATATATATATATATATATATATATATACAGTACAGTCCAAAAGTTTGGAACCACTAAGATTTTTAATGTTTTTAAAAGAAGATTCGTCTGCTCACCAAGGCTACATTTATTTAATTAAAAATACAGTAAAAAACAGTAATATTGTGAAATATTATTACAATTTAAAATAACTGTTTTCTATTTGAATATATTTCACAAAGTAATTTATTCCTGTGATGGCAAAGCTGAATTTTCAGCATCATTACTCCAGTCTTCAGTGTCACATGATCCTTCAGAAATCATTCTAATATGCTGATCTGCTGCTCAAGAAACATTTAATGTGTACAATTGTACAAAATATTTGTGTACAATATTTTTTTTCAGGATTATTTGATGAATAGAAAGTTCAAAAGAACAGTGTTTATTTGAAATCTAATCTTTTGTAACATTATAAATGTCTTTACTGCCACTTTTGATTGATTTAATGCATCCTTGCTGAATAAAAGTATTCATTTCTTTAATTTCTTTTCAAAAAAATAAAAATAAAAATTCTTACTGACCCCAAACTTTTGAACGGTAGTGTATAATGCTACAGAAGCTTTGTATTTCAGATAAATGCTGTTCTTTTGAACTTTCTATTCATCAAGGAATCCTGAAAAAAAAGTACACAACTGTTTTCAACATTGAAAATAATCATAAATGTTTATTGAGCAGCAAATCAGCATATTAGAATGATTTCTGAAGGATCATGTGACACTGAAGACTGGAGTAACTTTGGAGATGCTTTGCATCACAGGAATAAATTACTTTGTCAAATATATTTAAATAGTACACAGTTATTTTAAATTGTAATAATATTTCACAATATTACTGTTTTTTACTGTATTTTTAATTAAATAAATGTAGCCTTGGTGAGCAGACGAAACTTCTTTTAAAAACATTAAAAATCTTAGTGGTTCCAAACTTTTGGACTGTACTGTATATATATTGTAACATTTCAAAAGTATTTACTATCACTTTTAATAAGTTGAATGCATCTTTGTTGAATAAATTCATTTCTTTCAAACAACAAAAATACAAATACTTCTATATTATATATACAGTACTGCAAAAGTCTTAGACCACTTAGCAATGGTTTAATGACCATCCATATTTATTTTCCAGTCTCTTTGATACAAACAGAAAATACAGGAAATATGAACACAAAATAAAAAATCTGAACAAAATTGTTTCTTTATGCAAAAATCAGTATTTAGTGTGACCTCCTGGACTTCTTCCATTTTCTCAAAAAATGAAACTCTGAGAAACTTCTCATCAGATTTTGAAAGTTTTCTTGGCCTTCCAGTTCTTTTCTATCCCATTTAGGTTTAAGAGAGCCGGTTCCTGCTATCGCTCAAGTGTAAGGGGAGGTCACCAAATACTTGCCACTTTAGCCTATAAAAGTCGTTTTTCATTTTTTTTTTTTTTTTTTTTTTTTCTGTTTTTTAATACTGCATACAAATTTACTGTTATTTACAATTAGTAAATTTACAATTTACTGGTTAATAAAGAGACCATGAAATAATTATATATTGACATTATATAATTGCTAAAACAAAATCTAATGGTGGCCTAAGACATTTGCACAGTACTATATATACAAGGTATACTGTATGTTTTTAACTAAAAATGGGAAAAATTGTGTGCGTTTTGGCCGTTCATTAACACAATAATGGCATTTTGGGGGCCTGAACATGCAAGCTTTTGAAAATGGGTTTCAAAGTGCAAGTTTTTGAAAACAATACCATTATCTTTTTTGTGTAAACCACAAAAAAAACGCAAATTTGGAAAAAAGGGTGACATCATGCGCATATGCGTCGTTTAATTTACAAAGTGACATTGCCAACTACTGGCCTAGCAGCCAGTTTTTAATAATTTTTGCTGATCCTTGTGAATAGGGATTGTTTTGACAATTTTGTTGTCTGTACGCAAAAAAGCAAAGGAAAAACTTTTCAATTTTTAGTACATCATTGTTGCGTAAACACCCTGCAACACTGGCCAATATAGTGTTGGAGGTTTCATGCCTATATATGTGCAGCCTGCTGGCCAATCTTCACTGATTTTACATTCCCTCAGTAAGAGCAGCGTGTGAAGGTTGAATTAGCAGAGCAACAGCACAGCTGTACATAAAATATTGCAATCCACACAACATAATGGGAGACATATCAGAGTTCAAAAGGGCAAATTGTGGGTGCGTGTCTCGCCTGGTGCATTTGTGACCAGGACAGCAAGTCTTTGTGGTGTATTGAGAGCTACAGTATCCAGGGTAATGTTGGATGAACTACATCTAACAGGAGAAATTGTCGACGCAACTCACTGCAGAAATAAATGGGCATCTTGATGCTCCTGTTTCCACTAAAACTGTTCGTCAGGAGCTCCACAGAGTCAATATTCATGGTTGGGCTGCTATAGCCAAACCTTTGGTCACTCGTGCCAATGCCAGATGTTGGTTTCATTGATGCCAGCGGAGCAAATCTTGGGCTGTGGACGGTCTCTAATGAGTCCACCTTCTCTGTCTTTCCCACATTCATGGGAGTTACGGTGTGGAGAAACCCCAAATAGGCTCAAAACCTCAATGAAGGGCTTGTATCTGTCATTTCCAAGACAAACTGATGTTGTATTGGCTGCAAAAGGAGGCCCTACATCATCATAATAAATTATTGTGGTCTAAAACCAGGTGTTTCAGTTTCATTGTCTAACCCCTGTATATACACTATGGTATTTTAGACTTTTGTACTATTTTATGAGTGACACACAGTCAATAGTTGTGCACTTTATTGTGGAGCTGGTTGGTTTCCTTCATGGATTCAGATGTTGTATTGTAGTATTTTCTGAAGTTCTTTGTGAAAAGGAACAGGAAAAATAGATCCAGAACCAACAATGTAAAAAAGAGTTTGATCACTTTTTGTGCTCTTTTCCAAGCCATTCTTTTCTTTTGTGTGTACATGCATTCATCTTCCTATGCAATATGTTTTGCAACAATAAGTGGCTTTCATTCATAATAGCTGCTTCATACAGCTCATATTTCGCATCTTCTTTTGAGAACTATAGTGTAAATGATTGCATATCATTCCTGAATGACTACAATTGGCAATCACAAGTATTTACCATTGAGCTGCTCTCACTGATGAGCGGTTGAGAAATAAGGAGTGCTATATGCTTTGATGCTGTCAGAACTGAATTGCATCATGAAGACGCTGCCCCAAGCGCTCTAGGTGTACCTGATGTATAATCAGACCCCTGATATTTAGTATCCTAATTAGTCTTTAGATTTAAAAACTAAGACCGGAGGGGATGTCTGATTTGGCAAAGTAGATTTTGTGAGTCTCTCAATTGAACTAAACAACAACAGACAGATGCTAACGTATTAAATGGGCCCTATTCTGTCCTTTAATAGCATGTTATTATTTCTGAAACAGATTAAAAGTGCAGTAAGAGATTCTTGAGAAACACTGTTGATATTTGAAATCACCAAAACAAACATGCCCCTACCCAAAATGATCACACCCCTATCTTGATAGCTCCGCCCCCACATTCACAAACACCCCCTCATGAGTGTATACACCCCTTACTGCTGATTGGCTACAAATGTGTTGTGGTGCTCTGAGCCCGATGTTGCTATAGCCTATATATACACATACATCTGATCCACTTTCAACAGCGATTCTCAGAAATCGCTCACTGCACAGGCCGATCTGACACTTTTCAAATTACTGCAGTGGAGCCCTGTGCTTCAGCCAATCAAAACTTCCAGTTCAGCTGGGGGCGGGACGTTCAAACCGCATTTTGATGTTCAATCACTGGCGCTTGCGTTTTGAATCAGTATCGCTAACGTTTAAATATTTTAGTGAATGTAAGTGAGCTATGAGCATATTCTGATTTTAAATTGTAATTTTGGCAGCTCCTGAAATGGGTCATACCATTGATATTACCAGAGCACTTAGCAGGTGAAGTAAATAGAAAACTCGGCTCATACAAGGAAAGGAAGCAGTTATTGCATGGATGGAGCAAGAACAATGAAAGAGTCTAAAATGCATGCACACAGTTCAGTTGAATGGTAAAGCTTACCCAATACAGTTAAACTAAATGTATGAAGCAAACTTTGTACAAAGCTGAAATAACCTCAATATTAGCAACAACAGTGAAATAAGATCACATGATTTATCTGTCAATCAGATGCATGTAAAATTGTAGTTCGTTACTATAGCAACATCGGGCTCCGGCACATTTTCATTAGAACGGAAAAGAAACAACATTTTGTTTAACATGTAACCCGTACCCCACTTTATTTTTTACTTGCACTTTTCTTTTCATACTGTTTTAATCCCTCATTTCTTTGATCGGACCTCTCACTTACACTTCTTTGCCTTTGCCCTTCTTAAAAACATTGAAACGATCTTACGTGGACTTACATTACAAAATTAGTAATAAAACAAACGCATTTGGCAAAAGGAATAGTTGGTATGTTTGCTTAGCATAGCATCACAACAATTTGATATTAATATCATGATTTGCTCCAAAATCGCTATAGCCTATATATACACATCAGTATCTGCATGATATTTAGCTGTAACGATATCTGATGTCCATATAAGGGATTTCCTGTTTAATACTTATTTGAATCTAACTTGTGGACTCACTCTGGATTCTAGTATGAATGAAACCATGTTTAATCCTCCATATAGTGCTCCATATCTCCTAATTTTGTGTAAAAATAGAAAAATAATACAAAAGTACTTTGTAATGTAGTAACTTTAGTTTTTCAGCAAACTTCTTATTTAATTTTACTTGAGTAATATTATTTTTCAGTATTTCTACTTGCACTCAAGAAAATTATTTCTTAAGTAGCAATACTTTTACTTGAGTACTTTTTTTAGTAGTCTTTAAACCACTGTTTTAGTGCCACTAGTGTTCATTTCAGATGGTAACTGCAGTGAATTGTATGTATAGCTACGTTTTTTGAGTTTTGAAAAAGTTAAATATAGTTAAAGGAACACTCCACTTTTTATTAAAGGGGCTCTATGTAAGATTTTTACTTTAATAAAGCATAAAAATACCCCAATATGTTTGCAGATATTTAAGAAACATGCTAAGTTCACCTACTTGTTTCTCAGAAAAACAATGCTACAGCCAGATATTTTACTTTGAAAATAAGCGCCTTCCTGCGCTTAAACTGTCAAATACATACAAAAGTATGTCAAAACCAGCGGCACAGGCAATCTTGGCGAGTACACAGATAAACACTGTCAGTTTTTAATCGTTAAATAGCTAAGAAAGTGAACTCAAGTTGTGTGTAACAGTATTGGGTCCATTGAACACCGTTCATAAACTCTTAAAGGGACAGCAGTCCAATATTCCTGCTGCTGTCTGTCATGTTAATCAAAGAACAAAAGACAAAGAAAATCACTTTCTGCTCTTGACTGAATACGTTGTATAACTTTAATAGTAAGAATTATTTGCAATAAAACTACAGAAATTAAGGTAACCAATGCAAAATAACACAATGTATTATTTTACATTTGATTACTTTAATTTCTGTAGTATTTCTTACCTGAATAAAAACCCAGTTAACCCGAAAAACCCGAAAAAAGTTTCATAGCTCTCTTTATTCTGTTGCATTTATTTGCTGTTTATATTTTATTACTGACTTTTACTTGTTTTTTTTATGAAAATAAAACTCTGCATTGAAGAAAAGTAGATTTTTGTTTGTATATGTTGTCATTTATAGTTCTTAGAAAGAAAATCGGAATCAGCAAAAAATATGTATCGGCCGATCACACTAACAAAAAATCGGGAATCGGAATCGGAATCGGAATCGGCCAAGAAAATTGCAATCGGTGCATCTGTACTAAAAAGCCTCTGAATCCATCTAAATATCTCTATGAACAACAGCATATCAAAACAGATAAATCAACTCATCAGCTTACAGTGTTTAAGTCTCCTCAGCTTTCATTGTCAATTGCGCTCCCTATTGTTGCTGGCAACCATATGCTGTAAAAGCTGGCAACCCGCGTCTTTGAACGAGGGGGCGGGCCAAACAATATTTTGAATTTGGACTGCAGTACCTATTTTGAACACTGGGTGTCATTATTACATAGAGCCCCTTTAAAATAGGCTCATTTTCCAACTCCCTTAGAGTTAAAGGGGTACTTCACCCCTGGAAAGATGAATGTGTATTTAAAATTGGTCATTTATGTAGTAGAAATGTGAAACTATTTTTGAATTTGGAGCTTTCTAGACTGAGAAAAGGCAGAAAATTTATTTTTGACTAATGTGGATGAAAGACAACAACTCCCAGAATGCACTTGTTTTGCTGCCCTTGCCAGGCCACGCCCAAACCACGCCTATCGGTTACAGGCGGCATTACCATGAAAATTCAAACAACTAGGCTTGCTTTGTTACATATTAATTCTATAAATCGTGAGTTAGTTCATACATTTACAGCGAAATGGTGCTAAATTGCTTTTTACCTGGATGTACACCCAAAACCATTAAAGGACAAGTAAGTTTCCATCATTTTCCGATTAAGTTAAAGATTTGGAGCGATGTAAACAGTGGCTGCGGGCCATCAAACACCCGAAATTTGAAGATGACACCGTTATATAAAACCTAAAAAACCGCAGAATATGTAGTCTCCATTTCAAGCACGAGGACTACGAACCAAATATCCTTGCAATGGAGAGAACCATTCTGAAGGACATTGCGATACCATCGATATTCACTTTCCCAGAGGACGAACAGCCTGGGCATCTGGTACTAAGCGTATTCGCCTAGAGGTAAGACTCGCTGATACTAGACTGATAACACAGTAGCCTATATGTAGTGTTGTAGGTAGCAGTAAAACTGCAAACTTAGCAAAGTAACGTTAGATAGACAATTGCATATAAGTTGCATATAAGTTGACTGTTATCAAAGTAAAGCCACTGTTCTGTAAAACTGAGTTAGTCTATTTATCTATTTATGCTAACGTTACCACAAAAGCCTGTTGCTGTATTGAGATGACTAGCCTGACTACGTCAGACTTCCTACTTCCGCTCAATTTCATTTCGCTTCTGTACTCAGTCTGATACAGCGTCAGAGCTTTCTGTTTCCACCGGTCTGGAAACAGCCGGGCCAATCAACGAACAGAGGGCGGGCTGAGAGCCGTGACGTAGATGCTAAGCGCCGAGTTTTACATTGTAGGTTAGAGAAATCGAAAACCGAAACGACCGCGGAAATGGGAAACGAGACACGGGATGCAATTCGCTCTGTTATGGAGAACATTCAACTCTTTTTCAAACTGAAGCCAGAACAAGAAGAGTGTTTGATAAACATTTTAAATGGAGGTGATGTTGTGGCCCTACTCCCGACTGGTTTTGGGAAAAGTTTAACAGGGCTCTCAAGTTTTGAAGACAGGCAAGAGTGACAAGTTGTCATTGTTTGTGTCAAACAAGTTGTGAATTTGTTGTAACATTAAAACAGGAGATCATGACTTATTCTGTGCTCAAAGTGATGCTCAGAGCTCCAGTGGTTTCCTCTGTGGGTGAACGAGGATGATGGTGAACAATTCCAGGATATGCTTTTTTTTTTTCATTGGTTGTTGCGTTAAATCTTACCCAGATACAATAGTGCTATTTTCTGATTGGCTATTGTGTAGCCTCTTTCTTTTTTTTTGATTGGCTGATAAGTGGCAGGTTCGAGACGCGCTTGATTCCTGCCCGGTTCCATAGAGAGAGCGGCGTGGCCAGATACATTTTGGGCGCTGCGGCATATTAAATATATGATAAATAGTTTTTCTGCGTGAGAAATACAATGTGTGGCGGGAGTGCGTGACAAAAGACCGAAATGAGTGACTGTCACGCTCAATGTGTGACACTTGAGAGCCCTGGTTTAATTTATCAATTGTTACCGTGTATGCGTAGATTAACTTCGCATAATCTGCAAAAGTCGTTTACAGCCATGTTCACTCCGGTATTTCGCTCGCATCATCATGTGTTTACAACAGGTTTACAGTGGAAGTTCAATCATAGATTTGAGTTCGATGCATGATGTCTGTGCTTCGATGCGGCTGTACAGGCACATAACATACGTCATAACTAAACGTATCTGATTGGCTTACGGGTAACCAATGATTTTAAACTTCAGACAAGCGCCCCCTAGCGAGAGAGAAAACACTTCTCTATTATGCCATTCCAGACTCTGTCTAGGAAGCAAAGTGAAGTAGCAGAGTCTGGTATTACCAGGCTATGAGATGACTGCAGAGACCGATAAATTTGCGAGATGAACCACTGATGTAGTGCAGACTATAACAAAATAATGTTAATTACTGTAAGCTTAAAAATATAATTGACACCCACTTTTGATAAAATTTTTGATCTATGTCCATGAGTAACCTCAAACGTGCATATGTATGGGCGTGGTGAAAAAATGCGGAACTACCTGCTATTACTGGCTGTAGTTTTAAGCCTCTGGCCAAAAAAGCCTCCGATGACGCAAAATGACTATTTTTGCGTCATCGGAGGCTTTTTTACAGAATAAAAATGCATAAATCTCTCATCTCGGGCTGATATGAAGGGGGAAAGCACGGTAATTCGAAAATACTAGTGGTATTCTACTAATACAAAGCTTAATGCTAAATCCTGAAGTAACCCTTTAAACAGTTGAGTTTTACTGTTTTCGAATCCATTCAGCAGATCTCCAGGTCTGGCGGTACCACTTTTAGCATAGCTTAGCATAGTTCATTGAATCTGATTAGACCGTTAGCATCTCGCTCAAAAATGACCAAAGAGTTTCGACATTTTTCCTATTTAAAACTTAAAGCGATTTTCTAGGCCGATATGGCTAGGAACTATACTCTCATTCCGGCGTAATAATCAAGGAACTTTGCTGCTGTACCATGGGTGCAGCAGGCGCAATGATATTACGCACCGCCTGTGACAGGGAGCGTGCCTTGCAACCATGGAGACATTTGTGAGAGGCGCTGCGTAATATCATTGCTTATCAGATTCAATTAACTCTGCAAAGCTATGCTAAAAGTGGTACCGCCAGACCCGGAGATCAGCTGAATGGATTCAAAAACGGTAAAACTCATCTGTTTAACTCTAGGGGACTTGGAAAATTAGCCTATTTTTTATTTTTTTTTAAGTGGAGTGTTCCTTTAAAGGCACGTTTTTCCAGTGAGCCTATGTTGCATTTTTTTCAATTTACTATGTTAGGCTAAAACAGTGGTAAAATAAACCCCCTCACTGACTCTTTAAATTAAAAAGACTATTTGCACTGCTGTATCTTAGCTGATGATATGTCTCTTTAAACGAGCAAGAGTGAGGTTCTGAAACAGAGGACCAAGGATTGCAGGCTCAACATGACACAATGGCAGTTCATGTGGTGAATTTCAGCAGGCAGAAACTATTAAATTAACATCAGCGTGAGAATGCTTGCTGAGGTCTCTGTAAGTGAACCATTTAGCTGCTACAAATGCCAAAAATCCAATTAGCATGAACTAATACAGAATACACAACTGCATTATTAAAGGTTACACGTCAAATGTGTTTAAAATCTATCATAAAATGCGACTCCAACCACCTCAGGTGTGGTAAGTAATTTATTTGGCTCAAAAGGCCACCAATGATAATTGGCCCTTTGTCCAAAATAGTTTTTCAGTTCAGTTGTGAGATACTCTCCTCATTTTTCTCTGTTTGTGGCATTCATACTGAAAATTGACTGAGAATTACTATTCTGCAGATGTGCAGGTGTGTGTACTCATGTTACTAGACAGACTCTATTATTTTAAATAAAAGGTGACACATTGACGCTGAGGATCGAAAGATTTGGAATAAGTATGATTTGTTAATGTCTTTGAAAGAAGTCTTTTCTGTTCACCAAGGCTGAATTTATTTATTGAAAAATACAGTAATATTGTGAAATATTTTCTATCAGCTTTGCCATCACAGGAATAAATTACATTTTTAAATATATTTTAATAAAGAACAGTTCTTTTAAATTGTAATTATATTTTACAACATTACTGTTTTACAGTGTTTTTGATCAAATAAATACAGCCTTAAGGCCTGTTCACACCGGGACGAATATCGCGCACGATTTTCGCCGACGTTTAACGCCTCGTGACTAAACAACGGGCGCCAATGTGAGTGTGCACACCGACGCGAAAAACGCAAGGCGTAAAAGCGTCATTTTTAAAAAAACGCCTCGGGTTCGTTTTTTTGGTTTGACGCGCCGCGTTAAAAACTGGCCGACCAATGAGAGTGCCGCTGTGTGTGGAGATGTGTATTATTTCTGTATTTTTGCTGTTTTTTTTTTTACATTCAATAAATATAGTTGAGAATGTCTATTTCATAAATGTTTATTTGCACTACTGTTTCGGACTACCATCTCTCATATATGCTATTTAATATCTGCATTTTTATCTTCTTTAACTTTACTAATATCATGTGTTTATTTGCACTACTGTTTCTGACTACCATCTCTCATATATATGCCATTTAATATCTGCATTTGTATCTTCTTTAACTTTATTAATATCATAAATATGTTTATTTGCACTACCGTTAAGCACAAGCGCCACATACTGTCAGGGAGTGAATTTGCACGTTCACTCTGCGCATCGCCAGTGAAAATCGCTTGGGTGTGAACACAAAAAACGTCTCGAAAAACGCTGGCGATAAACGCGTGCGATATTCGTCCCGGTGTGTACTGGCTTTTAGTGAGCGTGAGACTTTTTTTACAAACATTTGACCGCCAGTGTATGTCCATTAAAAGTAATATTTCCTGGATGTAAATTTTATGCATTTTCACACTGTAAAAATGACACACTTCACCTTTAAAGTAAACCCTTCCTTTTCTCTTGTCCGTACACTGGCCAAAAGTAGGACATTCCTTGTGTCCCGAACCATCTGAAGAAAATGAGCTTAAACTTCTGCCGAAATTTAAATGCTTCTCGATTCTCTTCTCTCTTCACCTCTCTGCTCATCCCTTGTTTCTTTTTCATTTCTCCTCCAGCTGTCAGTATCACGTTCTGGATCAGTGAGAGAGGCCAGATGGCATCAAGCACAGGGATCACCCTTTCTCTCTCTCTCCTTCTCTTTCTCTCCGTCTTCTTTCCCTCTCTGTCTCTCTCTCTCTGCCCTGAGCTGAACTGTGTTGGAGTGTCAGTTCAGCTTTCTTTGCAGGCCAGCTGAGTTCCCTCTTGGTCTCCTTTGGCGAAGTGAAGCCCCTTGCCCTCTTATCATTCTGCTAGCTCCTCACTCCAGTTCATTTTCAATGCCCCTTCTCTTCTCTCTCACAGTGAGCCCTCACAACTCACACTCGGTCTCTCTCGGCCTCCTACAGAGAGATCCATTGACTTGGCCCTGTAAGAACAGTAGTACTGCAGGCTGCTAGGAGCATCTGCACATGCTGATTAATGAGCTGCTGTGCTTGGAGGCGCTAATACACTAAAATGAGGGTAGAATTAAAAGTGTTGCACTGCTTCTGTCAATAATGAAATAAGAAAATGGATCTGGAAATGTTTATAGCTAGGAAAGGATGGCGCTCTGTAGCAGGTTTTCCCAACATGGGGTTGTGATTTTAGGAGAACTGATTATGATTTTAGCCCCAAATGATTTGCAATATACACTTTCCTAGTCTTTCAGCTGAGTGAAAAAAATGGCTTTAGTTACTTGTTTTATACTTCAGGAATTGATTGGATCTTGAAAATTCTCTACACTCTTAAAAATAAAGGTTCTTTATTGTCATCTATGGTTCCTTGAAGAACCTTTGACGTCCATGGAACCTTTCAAATGCTCAAAAGTTACTTTGTATTGGAAAAAAGTTCTTTAGATTTTTAAAGCGTTCTTCAGAATAAAAAAAAAAGTAGTTCTTATAAGAACGTTTCAGTTAAAAGGTTCTTTGGGGAAACAAAAATGGTTCTTCTATAGCATTGTTGCGAAAAACAAACAAACAAACAAAAAAACGCCTCTTTTGGAACCTCGATTTTTAAGAGTGTATGACAAGTGATGTGATGATGTTTACCAAAAATAAAAGTAATTTCAGAGGTGGAGCAAGTCATAATGTTTTGATGAACGATTATGAGCAAACATTATTTTCAAATGTTTTAAAATTTCAAAACACTTCTGACGTAACAAGCCTCGTTTACTGAAATCATGTGACTTTGGCAGTTTGATACACGCTCCGAACCACTGATTCGAAACAAAAGATTTGTAAAGCTTCGAAGCTTCATGAAGCAGTGTTTTGAAATCGCCCATCACTAGATATTGTCATTATTTTGTTTTTTTTGGCACACAAAAAGTATTCTTGTCACTTTATAACATTAAGGTTGAACCACTGTAGTCACATGAACTGATTTAAACACGTCTTTAGTAGCTTTCTGGGCATTGAAAATGTTAATAGTTTTGCTGGCAATGGAGGCCTCAATGATCCATCGGATTTTATCAAAAATATCTTAATTTGTGTTCCGAAGATGAACGAAGGTCTTAGGGGTGTGGAACGACATGAGGGTGAGTAATTAATGACAGAATTTCATTTTTGGGTGAACTAACACAGTAACATCACACTAACACACTAACATCTGCACAGTCTAGACACCCAGAGTTCTCTACATATCACAGGAACACACGTCTAGAACTAGACAAATGATGTGATTAGGTTGGTGGAGGAAGGCCAACTTTTGAAAAAACCATTGGCCGCAATACCTGGTTGAAAATCTTGATTCTTTATGAGAAATGTCAGATGTCTCTACTAAAGAACATCACCTTTTGATGAACTCTTCAGTGCAGCTGTACATCACAGGGATTCACGCTACAGAGGGACGGGACGATGCCAAACAGCACCTTCTGCAGAAGCAATTGACTCAAATCCAAGTGAGGATCAGCCTCCATATGCTTGACCTGAGTGATTTTCCAAATTGCACTTTGGTATTGTTACACACACACACACACACACACACACACACACACACACACACACACACACACACTTTGTCTATTTAAAAAAAAAAAAAAAAAAAAAATATATATATATATATATATATATATATATATATATATATATATATATATATATATATATATATATATATATATATATATATATATATATATATATATATATATATATATATATATATTTTTTTTTTTTTTTTTTTTTTTTTTTTTTATATATATAATATATAATATATATATAATATATTCGTTCCCCTTTGGTTTTCCCATTTTCCCAGCTGACTCAACATTTTGTTCACTGTAGTGTTTTCCAGTTGAGTGGACAGATTTATTTTCTTCAGAGAGCAATGTACAAGTTTCCAACTCTCATAAAAAAGAACAGTGCTGTTATTGTTACATGATACTTGTAACGTTTAGTTTTGGGTTTTGTTTCATGTTCATGTTTCATGTCTTTTATTTTGAAGTTTTGTTCCTGGTTTCTTGTCATGTGACTTCCTTGCCCTCATTTGATCATGTCTTGTGATTCCCTTGTCTCATGTGTAATGTTCTGATTGGTTCCCTTGTTTCACGTGTCACATTCTCATTGGTTGATTGTGTTCATTGCTTTCAAGTCTTGTTCATCTGTATTTTGTTTAATAAACTGCACTTGGGTTCGGACTATTCGTCTTTAGTGGACTTAATTACATAAAAACAAAACAAGACTATTACTAGAACTTGGCTTGAATAAGAACATAACATGAACATGTACATAAACGAGCTGAATTCATGATTCATCAAAAGCGGGTGACAGGAAAGATCAGGAAAGCGGGCCCCACAAAGATCGGCTGCTGCCTGACAAAAGCAATACATTTTGGTTAGAAAATTTGTCCAACTTTGATTGGCGCTGCAGCCGCCTTACGATCACATGAGCCATCAAAGTACCGTGAGAGCAAAACGAGACCAGCTGCCTAGGTCAGGTCGCTGCAGTTGCTCAAAACCGGCTGCAAAAGCCTTGATGACGACACACTTTATTCTCATTGGTCAGATTCTGTGATGACAAGGACGATGTGTTGCATGTTTTTTCTTAGACAAGTTCCTGTATTTAACCAATCTTGATATTGAATATCTGATATTCAAAACATGGGAATTTCAATCGCATTCACTTCTTCGGCAACAATCAATGCAAAAATCGCTTGGTCTGCCATGAATGACGTTGGCTCAGTGTTGTCCGACCTGATGGCCGTCTCTGTACTCCTCCCCCACCTGCAACCCACAGATCTCACCAGCTGGTGGCAGGCTAGTGTAGTTCATCTCGAACAAGCCTAATGGTAACATGAGGGCTATAAGGACTAAGGACTAATGACATAAGACAGACCTGAAAGCAATGAACACAATCAAGCAATGAGAACGTGACACATGAAATAAGGGAACCGATCAGGGGTGCGTTTCCCGAAAGCATCGTTGGTGAACTATGGTCGTAAGTCCCATTGAACTTGGTAACGACGGAACTTACGACCATAGTTCGCTTTGGGAAACGCACCCCAGAACATTACACATGATGAGACTAGGGAAGCACAAGACATTAGGCCCATTCGAGATGCATCGGCGCTGCGCAGACCAATCGGCAAATGACATCAAAGTAGCCTGAGAGCGTTTGGAGAGCATACGACTCCTTATGCTTTTGAATCGCTCTCGTGGTACTTTGATATCATACACCGATCGGTCTGCGCAGCGCCGATGCATCTCGAACAATTCTATGATCACATGAGGGCAAGTCAGTCACATGACAAAAAAGCAAAACTTCAAAAGAAAAGACCTAAACAAAAAAGCCTAAACTAAATGTACAATATTAAAATAACATTGAAAAAGAATAGAAGAAATGTATGCAGAGTTAAAACCATTGCAAAGAATAATTTTTGGCTAAATTATTCCATAAATTTGGGAATAATTTGCAGACAAAAATTATATACTAGTTATCACTATTGTGCTTTGACACAATCTGCACTGTCAAAAGCACCATATAAATAAAAGTGACTTGACTTGGCAAAGAAATTGGGCTGTTATTGAGTGCCGACCTCTCTGTGATCTGTATGAATTGTACTGTATTAGATCACAGTGAATCACTTGGGAAGCAACACTTTATCAATAGGAATGGAAATGTCTATGTTCCATTTCAAACCAACTTATTTTTTATCTTTCATATGCATTGTTCTCTGATGTCCTCAGATTCCCCACGGTTTTCATATGGAGGTTCCTGAAGTGTGTCGAATGGACATTGAGGTGATCACACAGAGGAGCTTCTGAAAGAATACCTATTTCTATAGGTATCTATAGTATTTTTTATTTTTTAACTTGAAACCTTTGTCCAGGGATACTACATAATGAATAAAATGACCTGGAAGATCTATTGTACCAGCAGGAGCTAATGGAGGTATACTAACCAGCCTCTTCACCACTTGCTTTATAGTGTTTTCTTTCTTATTTTGACGTATATCCAAGAGTTTTGTCCACTAGGAATTGATTGAATGGTTGTGGTTTGCTATTGGTTGATCTCGTGTGAGAACGTATTTAAATATTCTTATCTTAGTTGTGGCCTAATGGTTCGAGAGTCAGACTGGTAACCTGAAGGTTGCAGGTTCGATTCTCAATTCCAGCAGGAAATGAAAGAGGTGCCTTTGTGCAACTCCCAATCACTGCTCCAGGTGTGTGTGTCCACAGTTTGCAGTGTGTTTGTTCACTCCTCAGTACTCCTAATCTACTTGGATGGGTTAAATGCAGAGGTGAAATTCCGAGTAGCCATACTTGGCCTTCACATGTCACTTTATTTTTTTTTTTCACACTCACTTTATTATTGTATTATTGAGAAGAATCATTGTTACTACTTTGCACAGCATATGAAGTACATTAAAAACTAAACTATCTAACTACATTATTAGATCATCTAATTCCATTTAGGAATCTCCTTATGGAGAATCATTTCCTTCAGCCGAGTTTGTTTCCATTTGATTTGTTTGCTACTTTTATTTTATAATCAAATGCTTTTAAACATAAGATTTTTTTAAATGTGCCTCCCTCAGCTGAAATGAAGTTTTAATAAGTAAAAAGGCAACAACTACATAACACTGCATTACTATTAAGCGCCCTGGCTGTTTCGCCTCAGTTCACACGCTGATTGTGATCATGGCATCAGGGAAGCGGCTCCTACTGTGATTTGTGATGTTTTTGACATTGCTGTGTGTGATGAGGTTAAATGCCATGCAATCTGAAATGAAGTGCCGTGATGTCTTTAATAAATTCAAAAAAAGGTCCAAATGCATATAATAATAAATGTCTTTGAGGCACTACACACACTGGCCCTGTATTAAAAAATAGTGAGCTACTTAAAGGATGTTACGGTTGGTGTTGTAAGGATGAAGCATTCACGGACTTCCACAGCAAAATGGGTATTTAATGATACAACATCAACACATTGAATAACATATAAGAACAGACAAGGAGTGAAGGGAGTGAGTCCATATATATAGGGAATGCAAACGAGGAAGTCCAGGTGATGATGATGAGTGATGATGGGGAGATGACGAGTGCAGGTGTGGAGAACAGGAGGATCATGGGAATTGGAGTTCTGGAGACAAGGGATCTGTGACAAAGGATTGGTTCACTTCTGAATTAAAATTTCCTGATAATTTACTCACCTTCATGTCATCCAAGATGTTTCTGTCTTTCTTTCTTCAGTCGAAAAGAAATGAAGGTTTTTGAGGAAAACTTTCCAGGATGTTTCTCCATATAGTGGATTTCACTGGGGTTCAACGGGTTGAAGGTCCAAATTGCAGATTCAGTGCAGCTTCAAAGGGCTCTACTCGATCCCAGACGAGGAATAAGGGTCTTATCTGGCGAAACAACTGGTCATTTTCTAAAAAAAAAAATTATATACTTTTTAACCACAAATGCTCATCAGGTCATTTGACTTAATCTTTGCACGTTCGCTTAGTAGACATCACGCGTGACTTTTCCAACGTTATTATGTACTGCATGGTGCATCGCATGACTTGGATGACATGGGGGTGAGTCAATTTTCAGGAAATTTTAATTCTGAAGTGAACTAATCCTTTTATTTGACAGCATTTCATGCATTTCAACTTTTGCCTAAAATAAGGTAAAGGATGGCAGACAATTTGTGAGAATTTCACTGCAAATATAATTAATTTAATACCATAAACCATAAGAAATTGTTCAAGTAAAGTCACCTTTATTTCTATAGCACTTTATACAATACAGACGTTTCAAATCAGCTTCATAGTAATAAACAGGAATATAATGATCATTGATGCAAACCTAATCAATATGACACAAATTCAAATGTGAATGTCTAAAGCAGCTCTACAGAAGACAAAGTGTCACTATTCAGTTGAAGTCGGTTCAGGTTTAGTTCAATAACAGTGTTGCAAAATTCGTCAATTAGGAAAGTTGAATCAGCTATAAAGCAGCTCTACAGAAAACAATATCATCATTAAAACTCACTTAAAGTTTTGTTCTCATCCAATAGTGTCAGTGCAGTTTAATCGATAATATAACTGAATATTAAGTGTCTTTTAAATCCCAACTAAGCAAGCCAGAAGCGACAGTGGCAAGAAACCCAAACTCCATCAAGTGACAGAAATGGAGAAAAAAAAGAACTTGGCTCAGTCAGGGGGCCAGTTCTCCTCTGGCCAAACGAGCAAACATGTTGTGATTTATGATTCCAGGCTGTAAAATATGACTATTTGAAGGGATAGTTCACCCAAAAATGAAAATTCTCTCATCATTTATTCAGCCTCAGGTTATTCCAAACCCGTATACATTTCTTTGTACTGCTAAATGCAAAAGAAGACATATTGAAGAAAGTTTGTAACCAGGCCACTTTGGGCCACCATTGACTTCCATAATAGGAAAAAATATACTATGGTAGTCAATGGTGGCCCAAAGCGGCAGGGTTACAAACTTTCTTCAAAATGTCTTCCTTTGTTTTCAACAGAACAAAGAAATTTATACCAGTTTGGAACAACCTATGGGTGAGTAAATGATGACAGAAATTTCATTTTTGGGTGAACTATCCCTTTAATGTGATATTTATGTAGGCTGTATGCATTTTTATAGGATGTCACACTATTGCATTTTGTGTGAGGAATGCAATTTGTACGATGCACTGTGTAGAGTGTTCCAAATCGGTCACTTTTGAGGTTCCACTTCAGTTGAGAAAATCCAAAGGAAGCTCAATGAAATTCAATTAGTGTTGTTTTCAGTTGAAACACTGCAGGTACAATCAGCCCTTTTAAGTTAACTGTCCGTAAAACTTCCTGCTTTATCTCAGGTTCTTTCCGATACTTCTAACTGCAGTCATAATCCCATGAAGTGTGTTGGGACCCATAAAATGTTGAGAAGTCAGGTTCAGTTCACATTTTATTATAGGCCGAGTTTATATTAGCACCAGGGCAGTCAATACGATCACTCTCTTCTCATTTGACCATATCTCACTCTGCAAACTCAGTCAGACGGCGTGAGTCTTTTCATCTTCTGTGTCAGGATTTTTCATTTGCCTTTCTGAAGGGGAATAATTTTCCTGTGTGAGAAGCAATAAAACTGCAATGGCATTAGAAAGGCAGAACAATCAATATATCATATTGACTGCTGAACCTGAAATCACAGGGCTGTACTATTGTAGACTTCACTGTCACGATATAAGCGTTGTTTGTGTGAGGTTTATCTGTGATTACTGTAATTATTAAACATACTTTAGACAATACGTTGGCCAAATATGTGCCTGTCTCTTGCAATACAGGTTTTTAGCATACATAATTTAATATCATAGTTTTATAGCTCATCTGCATCACTCTTTTGCATTATTCATGTAATATTATATGAAGCAAAATAAACATGGAAAGCCACTCTTGATAATTCACCCATCAGACAATTGCACACAGGAGTATGTGTACACTGACCGATAACTGTATCAGAAGCACTGAACCAAATCTTTACACTTCATTCATTTCAGACGATCATTTGGAGACACTGCAAACAATCAATAAGATGTCTATTAAAGGTGCCGTAGAACGTCTTTTTAAAATATAAGTCTAAGGTGTCCCCTGAATGTGTCTGTGAAGTTTCAGCTCAAAATACCCCAGAGATTTTTTTTCATTTTTTTAACTGCCTATTTTGGGGCATCATTAACTATGCGCCGATTCAGGCTGCACGGCCCCTTTAAATCCTCACGCTCCCCTCCCCCGGAGCTTGCGCTTGCCTTAAACAGCATAAACACAGTTCACACAGCTAATATAACCCTCAAAATGGATCTTTACAAAGTGTTCGTCATGCAACATGTCTAATCGCATAAGTATGGTATTTATTTGGATGTTTACATTTGATTCTGAATGAGTTTGAGGCTATGCTCTGTGGCTAACAGCTAATGCTACACTGTTGGAGAGATTTATAAAGAACGAAGTTGTGTTTATGAATTATACAGACTGCAAGTGTTTAAAAAAATGAAAATAACGACAGTCTTAATAACGACAGAGCGTGAATACAGTAAGAAACGATGGTGACTTTAACCACATTTAATAGTACATTAGCAACATGCTAACGAAACATTTAGAAAGACAATTTACAAATATCACTAAAAATATCATGATATCATGGATCATGTCAGTTATTATTGCTCCATCTGCCATTTTTCGCTATTGTCCTTGCTTGCTTACCTAGTCTGATGATTCAGCTGTGCACAGATCCAGACGTTAATACTGGCTGCCCTTGTGTAATGCCTTGAACATGGGCTGGCATATGCAAATATTGGGGGCGTGCATATTAATGATCCCGACTGTTACGTAACAGTCGGTGTTATGTTGAGATTCGCCTGTTCGTCGGAGGTATTTTAAACAAATGAGATTTATATAAGAAGGAGGAAACAATGGTGTTTGAGACTCACTGTATGTCATTTCCATGTACTGAACTCTTGTTATTTAACTATGCCAAGGTAAATTCAATTTTTAATTCAAGGGCACCTTTAAAACTACAGTATGTATCCTGCTGAACTGGCTGCTGAAATTTCACAATATTTATGTTTTTACTGTATTTTTAATCAAATAATTGCAGTCTTGGTAAGCATAAGTGACTTTGACTGGTTTCAAAAACCAACCCCAAACTGTTATTGTATGTAAAAGAGTTGTGTGAAGACTCGGGTATCAAACAACATGAGGGCGATATAAGGTTTTACACCATGATTCTACATAATTCATCTTACAAAGAATAAAGTGACTTTTAAAGCTGTTTTATGAAAAGATTTGATCTTGTTGTGACTGCAGCATGTTTCACAATCAGCATTTAAATTTATGTGTTGAAATGATTTCCCTGAGCTCATTGATAGCATTTGTTTAAAGCAGTAAAAAAAGTATTGTATTTAATTTTGTTAGTTTTCTTTGCTTAAATGCAATACAGAATACAATATTTACAGCAGTTGCCTAATTCAGAGATGAAGCATGTTTTCACTCGCTAACATTGAGCGAATCTATTGCACCTACTCTTGTGTGTTAGTATCCAGAGTCCTGCATTCAACCACATTTTGATTGTATATGTGAAGTGGCAAGCAGATGTAGCAGTAAGCAGGAAAGAGAGAGAAAAAATATAGAGACAATGAGGATAAGAGATGATGAATGGAGTGACAAGGTTGTGTCATTTCAATTCAGTAATTTCAGGCGATAAATTCAATTCATGAAGCATAACTCCGGAAATCCTGCAATGTATGCCCTCCTGTCTTGTTTTGCACTGAACTCTTGCTGTTTTGCTCCTATGGAACAGGAATAAATATTTGAGCTCAGCACATTCTTTCATATACACTTGAAATTAAGTTATTTATATATTGTTCATGTAAACTACAACAATGATAACTGGTCAGAAATGTAATTGTGTTTTTGGAATAGTAATGGATATGAAAATGTTGATATGTTTGGTCTTGGTGGAATAGATCTGCTACACTGCTGCTGCTGCTGCTGCTGCTGTTACTTACACAACTTACTCGACACGCTTCTGTACGATATAGCATACATTAATTACCTATAGCAGATTTATACAGGTGGAGCTGGGGAAGTTGGAGGGTTTCTGAAAGCATGCTACAACTGCTACAGAAAATGCTGACCAGTATTTGAAAGTTGAGCAGCGAGCTCACTGGCTACTGATACAGCAGGAACCAATTAGCTGTGCCCTATAGAGAATGATATGATTGCAAGTAGAATAAGGACCTATCAGCCTGCGCCATCTACAGTTTCATGACAGAACTTGTGTTTGTAACTTGCTATCTGTATTTGTAGCCAAAGTCCTCCTCCATTTCTGTGTACCTAAAGTCCCCATGAACCGGAAGTTGCAAACGACTTTTCTCCAGTGTTGTGACGTATTTCCAAGTGAAACAAAATATTGAATAGAGGGCGCTCCTCCTCTCCATCTCTCGCTCATAGCAGAGCCGACCCAAGCTGTCAAACTGATGTCATGTGAGAAGGAACGCTTTCACTTTTCAGATTTTGATTAAAGATTACCACGACAAACAATTTTTTTTCTGTGTTTTAACTTGCGCTGATTAATTGTTCACCACAAGACTAGTAATATGCACCAACAAAGTAAATAGGGTCAATTTTGATTTCATGCCAACTTTAAAGGGGTGGTTCATTATGATTTCACTTTTTTAACTTTAGTTAATGTGTTATGCTGCTGTTTGAGCATAAACAACATCTGCAAAGTTATGATGATCAAAGTTCAATGCAAAGAGAGAGATTTTCTTTTTAAAAAATATCTGTTTAAGGACTACAACCATAGACTGTAAAAAAATATGGACGTAGCGTCCGTGACGTCACCCATAGAGTTCTGAACAGCAGTTTTGACGCCTAAATGAGGCCGCGGCCATCTTAGCTGCGCGTCACCGCACGTCACTCCCAGATAACTGAAAATGGGCAAAGAGGCGGGGAGGTGGTTTGAGCTGATATGACTGGTTGCTGAAACCACGCCCGCCTAGCTCGACGTGATGATGTTAGCAGCAAAGGAGCTATCTATCTATCTTAGATACGATCTAAAATATTAATGAAGACAAGTTTTATCATCAGAACGTTCTAAAGGTTTACTGTCAATCTACGGTGTCTCTTTAAGATATAGATGCTCCAACACCAGTAGTGTTGGGTGTGCAAATAACAACATGGAAAATCAAATGGGACTTCATACCTTTATAATGAAATAGAGATCGCGAGATGAATCCAATCTGTGGCACTTGGGTAAAATATGAGTGTCCATTGCAAAACAAAAAAACATTTCACATTTCTTCTGAATGATCTGCTCGCTGTCGTCGTTCTTCAAGAAAGGATGCAATCTGAGCAGCCTTTATGTTGTAAAACTGTATACAATCGTATCTAACAAACAAATGAGACCGTGTCCAAAGTATATTTTTTTCAAAATAGTGCAGCAGTTTTAGTTATAATATCCAAGCAGTGCTGTCGGATTTTGATATCCTCCCGCCATTGTCATTGTAGTAAATCTCACAATCAAAACTTTCAGCCAATGCCACGATCCGACAACGTGTGTTCTGTGTCTCTTCCACATACATGCACATCTACACAGACACACATCAGTCTCGAATATTATGCAGCAAGCCATATTTTATAATTGTATAAAATAATCGAGCACAAATACGGCTGAGATGCCAAATTCAGCGGCAGCTGAGGTAACATGACTTCTCAGACAGCAGCACAATCTACCTGTCACTCAAGTGACCACGCCCTTAATTATGCAGAACTTTAAGGCTTAATATAATTTAAACGGATAAGTTATAAAAAAATTCACCCCCCTCAGAGTTGTCATGAAGGGCAAAAATAGCAGTATAGACCAAAACCACAATTTGAACCAACTTATAAACATGTTTTTTTCTGCTATAAACTTGGCCAATTTAACATGGGACTCTATGAGATTCTGCTCTCTTTTGGAGCCTGTCCCTAGCGGCCAGTCGATGAATCACAGTTTAAGTTACTTCCATATTGGCTTCACGAGAGAAAGGGGGAGGTTGCCGCTTGACTACAACAAATGGCTGGTTGGGACTACACTGAGCTTCTTCCCATTTACATGAACCCTGCCCCTGAGAACATGCAACATAGGGGTGAGGCCATGGTATTGCAATACAGCACATAACACAAATGCAATAGCATGTCATATAAGCAAGATACCAACATAAGTTATAACCGTAATGGAGTTCATGGAGATCCACTTGTTGGGTACAGTGAATGAGAGAATAAAAGTAGAGGGGAAAAAAAGATGACTCAAGATGGCATCAACTTCAATCAAAAAGAATGCACAAGATGATTTTATATGCAATTCAATTGCATAAATCTTAAATTTAGGCTTAAATATAGTTCTGATTGAATTGAAGATAACAGATTTGGGGGGATTTCAAGGGAGTAAAATCATGAATATTGACATGATTCTGACATCTGTGATTATTATTACAGCTACTGGTTACAATTAAATAATTTAATTTTCTTTCTGTTTGGGATTTGATGGGGTTAAAAGTTCACTCTTTAATAGGACCCATGGTATTTAGTAAATAAATCTACGGTACTTCAACGTGGCTTCCCATTAGTAAGCTGAGGTGGTTTCAATCCCCAGTTCGAGCCTGGGAGGGGCCTTAAACAGGGAACACAAACAAAGACACACACACAAACACACACACACAGAGACACCTCTCTGAACAGTAACCTCAATATGACAGTGAGCGGTTTGTTCCCCGCTCAAGCCCTCCAGGACATGCAGATATCATGTGGATCAGATCAGCACCCGATAATTTGAATTTCAGACGCTCTCTTGATATGCCCCCATACTTGACATTGCGACCAATGGTGCGAATAAAGCATTCCATGTGTGAAATTTGAATCTTTTCAGATATGCGGTTATGTCAGGGTGGTTTTATATGGGTGAATTTATTCCTGTTGAAACTCAAAGCCAACAGATTAGATCTATTGTTGATAAGGGTGCTTTATATTACTAAAAAAAAAATTACATTAATGCCTCAGAATTTGACCTGTGATTGAATTTAATGTTATTCCAGACCTTAAGGACTTTCTTTCTTCTGTGGAACATGAAAGATGTTTTGAGGAATGTTAACTCTGCTCTTTTCCCTGTAGCTACTGAAAATGATAAAATCTATGGGCCCACCCACTCCAAAGTTGGCCATTTTCCAGAATATTCAATTTCCTATATAAACAATAATAATTATAATAAACATTGCATTGCACCATAACTTTTTTTTAGATAAAAGAATGATTAAATGCAGGTTTCCATGGTCAATTGCAGGTGGTTTCCTAGTTTTCCCTTTCCCAGAGGAGAGTCTGTTGGCAAAAAGATAACGTGACAGACCTCGTAATAAAACAAGAGTCAACATTGGCTTGGCTTTTCGGAGATGATGAGAACTAAGGGATTTGAAAAGTTGTAAAGGTGAAGCAGAGATGGCATTTTTTTAATTACTCAGCAGGTGAGTAAGGTATTTTATTGAACAGATAAATTGCCATATGTAGCTCTCTAACAGAATTCATTGTAAAGCATTATCTATTGTGAAGTGTCGTTTCATTATGGTTGTTGTAGCGCTGTGCTGGAATTTATTTTCCAAGGAAGTATCATGTCTATTAATGGGTAAAGCTACAGTAATGTCTCGAGCTAGTCAGCTTGAGATTCTTTCCATCTAAACTGGTTATCTTAAGCCTAGTAGTGAACATTTTATGGGCAGTAGGATAATCATATCCATCCGCACAGTAACAGAGCCAAAGCACAACCACAACAATCTTCTTCTGCAAAATGCATGCAGTTTTGTTTTTTAACTGCTAGAGGACCAAAAGTTACATACACTGTAAAAAATGAATGTGATTTTAACAGTAAAATATTGTAAAAACACTACGGAAAAAAATTGTAAATAGGTTAACAGTAAGTTCCCATATTACATACAGGGAAAAACTGTAAAAGCTCTAATCAGGCATTTATGCAATTTTCACAGTAAAATGCTGTAAATTTTACAATTATTATAAGTAAAAAAAGACAAAATCAATGTATAATTTACAGTCAAAATCTGTAAACTGATGTTCCCACAATTCCCTGTGTGACACTATTGAAAGTATTTTGTTTAAATAATCATGTTTCTTAATAGTTTTTGTTATCAGTCATGCACATTAGGGTTTTATGTTACATCTTCTGTTGTTCAGTGAATGTTTATTGCATTATTTAAGTGCTGTGGGTTACCATGATGGTGTTTTGCGTTTGCGTGAATGACTCTTTGCACCTTCTTTATATTAGTATATACTTCAGCTTGTGGAAAAGCTGCTTGTGATGAACTCTGATTCTTCATGTGGCTTTCTCTTTTACCATCTGCATTATTATGATGCTTGTCAGTATATGTTAAAGGTACAAAACATATTTTTGTAGTAATGTGCATTGTTGACTTTATTGGTTTACATTCAAATTTTCTTAAATTACAGATTTATACTGTAAAATTTACAGTTTGTTCTGTAAATGTTTACACAGTTTTTCTGGCAACCACAGCTGCCAAAATTATTTTGTAAAAACTACAGAATTTTGCACATTTAAAAAGCCTAAATTGGATATCCCAATTGTACTGCTGTAAGAAACCAAATCTAATCGATTCCTTTGAATGTGAATGGACAAAGACACTTGATTATGATCATTTTCGTGTATAACCAGAAGCCCTGTCATCTCAGACTAACACTGCAGAAAGGTAAGTACAAACATTTTCTCAAAGTTTGTAGTTAAAAATGTCTAAATGTTAATTAATATAATGTTTATACTGTCATTATACTTGGTAGAAAATGGTAAATGTCATTTTATTGTGTTTGTCATAGTTGTTTATAGGTTTTGTTATTTGCCGTTTTGCAATTTTGATCTTGAAACTGTGCTGTTATATTTTTTTTGTTGATAATTTGGCATGCAATTTTCATACTCTACGGTTGCCCACCCCTATGAAAGCCCACCCGCCTTAAACATTTCTGGCCTCGCCCCTGGAGCCTCAAATATGAAAAAAAAAAGCCTCATAAAGTGATTCATGTGCTACATTTCTACTATATTTCATTAGGTTTGTGTCATGAACAGACTGAATTTCAGACTGTGATGAAAAGACTGAAAGTTGCTGATCATGTGTTATTCCACATCATCAAACTTTGGATGTTTTCAGAACTAATGTCGTCACATATTTCCCATTCTGTGTCTTGCTTTGGATTTTTATATTGTAGTTCTAGTTCATTAGTTTCCTATTTGCTGTCCATAGTCTTGCTGTCTGTTTATGGGCTGCGTCCGAATGCTTAGGCAGCTGACTTGTTGCCTCGCTGTCCTATCAGGCGATGGCTTAGCAGGCAGTGTTTGCGCATGAATGTACCTCATGATTTCAGACAGACTTCTGAGGCAGCATGAAGTTTTGATGATCTACAACAAAATAGAGAGAGCTAGTGTGTCAACTAAGCAAATATTCAGTCACTACAATAGTAATTTCTTGATAGAAATGACATCAAAAATGGAAAAAAGTTGGTCAAAAACATACATTTACACACAAGCTGACCACCAATCACAACTTTCAGACACCATTTTAAATTTTAGCTCAATTAACGAAAGCACTGTTTTTTTTGTTTTGTTTTTTTTTGTAGCTCAATTAATGAACAGACAGAATTGTGGGATATCATAGGTAACATAGAATATATCCTGTGGAGGCAGTATTTATCAGCTTTTGGACACGGACATAGTTTTTTTTTTTGTTGATCAGTTCATTGATTATGTTCATGTGTGTCTTGTTTCCGTATTATTCCTTGTATAAAAAGCCCTTGTTTTTCCTTTGTGCTTTGTTAGGTCTTGGTTGACTTCTCTTGCGATTAGTTGGGTGTTCTCTCTTCCGGTTCTTCTTTGCTTTGTGTTTTTTCTTTCTTCTGGTACTCATGTGGTTTTGTATTCCTTTATTTATTGTTGTTAAACCATTTATCTGCATTTGGATCCAGTCCCCCCTCATCCTTGAATTCACCTCCATTACAGTTGTATGTCAGTATAACATTTGAGATCTACTGTGGAGGAAAAGATTTTCAGCCAAAAGCAACATAAAATTTCATTGCGTTCCTCACACAAAGCTTATCATACGATGTAGGAAGGCTTGAAATACATCACATACCAGCCTGTAGACATACAGTATTTTAACCTTGCATCTCCTTATGATTATATGGAATGCACTTTAAGTGTCTTTTGACACAGATTTTTCTATATTATCAAATCTTTCATGTACTCCATTTTTCATAGTCAAAGGCTTATGTATTACAGCACCACATAAAAGCCCTGAGCACTGGTTATGAATCCCTCTGGTGCACATGGCCTTTTGTCTTCAAGAGGACAAACTCTCTAGAGAAATAGTTATCCATATATAAATTCTAAGAATTATTAATGTAGTATTTGTATCTTACAATGGGACCATAGATTAAAGTAGAAATATTTTTTGCAACAATTAGGGAAAAAGGTGAAATTATTTTATAGGTATTTAATTTAATATTTTATTTTTATTAAATATCCAATAAAACATTTAATTAGATAACTTACATCTATTAAAAATCTTATTTCTACTCATTGTAAATCTATGAAGCAGAGAGAACGGGCTGTTAATGGCTGTGTTTATGTGGTTTACAAAGTTTAGATATAGTAAGTGGTAATAAAGCCCTGCAGAAGGCAAGAAGGTTTCTCTCTCTCTCTCTGTTTCTCCTCAACCCGCTTGGCTCCAATACTCCTCCACCGCTCATGGGAGATGCTGACATTTAACAGCACAAGTTAGTATGTCTCCATATGTTGTGTTGTTTGTGGTTCTTGTGGTGTTCTGTGGAAGCTTCAAATAATACAGATATTAATGGATCAGAAACGAAAGGATCACATCACAAGGAATGAAAGTATACTATGAATTTAAGAACACAAAACTTCCTTCCCGGTGAGAAAAAAGACCATTAAAAAACAAATCTAACCCTAACCCTACTTCTTTTCTCATGTTCAATGTCACATGATCCTTCAGAAATCATTCTAATATGCTGATTTGCTGCTCAAGAAACATTTCTTATTATTATCAATGTTGAAAACAGTTGTGCTTGCTTAATATTTTTGTGGAAACTGATAAGATGCTTTGATGAATAGAAAGTTCAAAAGAACAAAATGTATTTGAAAACATTTGTAACATTATAAATGTCTTCACTGTTTAATAACTGTCTCAATTTAATTTGTCATTGCTGAATAAAAGTATTAATTTCTTTAAAGGGGCTCTATGTAAGATTTTTATTTTAATAAATCATAAAAATACCCTAATATGTTTGCAGATATTTAGAAAACATGCTAAGTTCACCAACTTGTTTCTCAGAAAAACAATGCCACAGCCAGATATTCTACTTTGAAAATGTGCGTTCCGTGTCGGAATGTCTGTTTTTGTTTGGGTCTCTGTGAAACCGTGTGCTGCAGTTTATCCAATAGTACTTCAACATCACATGTTGTTGTCAGTTGGCGGAAAACACCGCTTATTGCAGCCATGGAAACCAGCTAACAAACTGGGTCAGAGAATCAGGCGATAGACCCTTTTCACAATGACGTCAGTTAACTTCCGCATATCCGCAAAGCAGTGTATCAGTTGTTCCGTTTTACCTTCGCGCTGGCGACTTCTCGGGAAAATGTTTTAATAACTTTAAATGCGAACTGTTTATGTCAAGGATTTACACAGTCGGCTTCTTCTGGTAATGATATTTATTATTTCCTTTCTGTAACTGCCTTGGTTAGGGTTTCCACGAGCAGAAACTTTAGCAATGTTGTCATTGAATTGAGTTTTATCACAACGATTGTGTGTCCACACAAATCTGTAAGCCTATTTGGAATAACAAGAATATTGTCTTTTAAAACAAATCTTTATTTTTAGAAATTGGTAGGCTATGATAATGGATATTGTTCTTGTGAGATTTATTCACGAGTAATGGACACTTGAAAGCAGCACATCCACATACTCAGAAGAATTAATGGTGTGAAGATTTTAGATAATTTTACATCATACCAGTTTAAACTGAACTGGTGCAATATATTAAGACTGTATAATTTGTAAGAAGTGTATTGAAAATACAAAACAGATGTGTTCATTTAAAGTTAATCCCTTGAGAAATAATTTGATTTCGTTAATTTAATGCTGCTATAACAATAACTGTTGTAAATCCTCTGTATATTTTTGTATGCGACAGTTTTGTTCTGCAATAAAGCGATGAATGATAACGATGTTTTTTTTTTTTTTTTTTTTTTTTTACTATGGTAAAAATGACATGTACATGAGTCCGTTTTTACATTAACAGTCTTCATGTAGAAATGGTATTATATTAAATACAATTTGTATTATATGTTATATTTATAGAAATAAAAGTGGAAAAATAGACTTTGATATTTAAAAAGAATAAGCTTATGTTGATCTCATTTTACATAGGCCTGTAGGCACTGCAATAAGTAGTACATTATGCTTTGAATGAGAGGTTTTTTTACTGCACGTAAATGTTGGAAACATGCGTTTATTTCACAAATATATATAAACAGCTTCTGCAATAAAGATGGCAAAGTTTGCACGTTAGTACGGGCAGCAGAAAGTGTATGTATGGCTTCCGTACGTATTCAACTCCTCCGACTTCAAGCAGCAAATCGCGCCGATCAGTAAGTTTGTTTGAGATTTGCGGCTGCCAAATACCTCACCTTGAATTTACATGAAATTAGGCGACTACAGTCATCCTTTAACCACATTTGTGGCATATGTACAACTGTTGAGTGCACTTCATTCGAGTCGCGCTAGTATTCCACTATGCTGACGGAAGTGAGGATACACTGCATCGAGTCCTAACGGAAGCTGTGTGACGTCATGTGAAAAGGGTCTATAACGTCAGCTGCGCGTTCCCGCTCTCTTCTCTGTCACGGTGAAGTGACACACACCCGCGCGGGCGCCTCCTTTCTCTCGTCTCATTGGCTCCGGTTAAGTAGTGTTTGTATTGCGCATAAATTTTAGTCATTCCCGCAGGTTTCGCGGTCACACCAAAAGCGCGCGCACTACTGATCTATATAAGTGAAGCGAACAAGCCACGCTCAGTCTCAAACAGAGACAGAAGTCAAACAGAGTCACAAAATAAGCGCCTTCCTGCGCTTAAACTGTCAAATACATACAAAAGTATGTCAAAACCAGCGGCACAGGCAATCTTGGCGAGTATACAGATAAACACAGTCAGTTTTGAATCGTTAAATAGCTAAGAAAGTGAACCCATGTCGTGTGTAACAGTATTGGGTCCGTTGAACACCGTTCATAAACTCTTAAAGGGACAGCAGTCCAATATTCCTGCTGCTGTCTGTCATGTTAATCAAAGAACAAAAGACAAAGAAAATCACTTTCTGCTCTTGACTGAATACGTTTTATCACTTTAATGGTAAGAATTATTTGCAATAAAGACTACAGAAATTAAGGTAACCAATGCAATGTGTTATTTTACATTTGATTACTTTAATTTCTGTAGTATTTCTTACCTGAATAAAAACCCAGTTTCATAGCTCTTAGTTTCATAGCTCTCTTTATTCTGTTGCATTTATTTGAGCTGTTTATATTTTATTACTGACTTGTTTTTTTTATGAAAATAAAACTCTGCATTGAAGAAAAGTAGATTTTTGTTTGTATATATTGTCATTTATAGTTCTATTAGTTTTATGATCTCTTTATGAACTTTTTGAAGCGTCAAAGTGGTAGTTGCATAGCTGTCAATAGAGAGTACAGAACTGGCTCCGATTTTATTAAAAATATCTTCTTTTGTGTTCCGAAGATGAAGAAAAGTCTTATGGATTTGGAATTGCATGAGAGTGTAAATGATGACAGAATATGAATTTTAGTGTGAATGCTTATTTTAGAATATTTAACACAAAGCAAGTATAAACAAAAAATAAAAATAAACAAACAATGATTTGCAATATGCACAGTGTTCACAAAAGTCTCTTATATCCTCTCTGTTGATGTTTTGCAGATTTGCTCAGAAGAGAAACGAAGCATATGACAGCAAGAGAGAAATCTCTCCCTACAATGCATTGCCTGGAACTATCTACACTAACAATGACACAGCATCTATTGACTTTTTTTTATCTCAAGGCCAGAGAGTTCTGACATATGTCTGCAATTTTGTTTTCGTAAGTAATTTTCCAACCAGTGTTGCCCAGAGGTCTGCAAGGTGACCTCGTTTTCTGAAGAGAAAAATTATCCACATCTGAGGCGGCGTGCTTTGCCTTTCCTCCACTTGATGTGGTGCTGTAGTCCTGGAACATGGCTGTTGTAAATTTGTATTTTCTTGTGATGTTTCCACTCATGCTTCTTTGCTGTTGGCCTTCTGCAGATGTCCTCAAAAAAAAAAAAAAAAAAGCCATTGAGCAAAGCTTTCCTTTTATGCAAAACCATGCAATCAAGGTCTATCTCTATTGATACCGCAAAAAAATGAAGTGCATCCGGCGAACATGAGCGAAAGGTTCACATGCGCTGTGATTGAGAATAAAATGCTTGTTGTGGTTTTCCAGTGTCAGTGGGTCAGATTATTTAAATATCTGAAATGAATGTGAAAGAAGAGCTGGAGTCGTGTTTCATTCCCATTGAATGAAACAAGAGAAATATAAAAATCAATTAAATAAATGAAATCCCAAAAGTATGTTGTGAAGGAACAGGCAGTGGTTTAGTCCTTTGGGAGATCATTATGGGCTCGAACAAAGGAACCAGGGCAAAGGTTCCCTGCAGACTACTAAAAGCTCTAGGGGGAAAAATACAACTTATAATAATAGCTAATAGTACTAAAAAAAAAACAGTGGGATTTCTGAACATCACAGCATCTGCCAATCATTAATACAGACAGTGAGATGAAGCAAACTATTTCTAAGGATTAGGATAATGTTTTTTTTTTTTTTTTTTTTTCTTTCCAAGAAGTGGATTTCTAGTACTGGGAAATTCATTATCTTCTTTTGCTAATTTTTATAAAGCCCTAGGATGAGCTCTCTCAGCACTTTTGTACATGGCATGTGTCTTTTAAATGGTGAAGCATGTTTCATTCAAAATTGATCAGGATTCACATACCACTGAAAGTTCTGAGATCTTTAAAGGGTGCAGCTGGGTCAAAAACAGGGTATAAAGTTGGCTGGTTAGCATGAACAGTTATCTTGCTGGTAAATGTTGTAATCAGCCAACACCCTAACCTCACTGAAAGATAACTTGCAGATGTTGGTTCATTAAAGCTGCAGTCCGTGATTTTTGGCCCTCTAGCGGTCAATAAACAGAACTGTGCGCGTCTTGCAAAAGAACATTGTAGACGGAGCTACTTTTCTCCGTGAATGTCTATGGCGAGTCACGCAGTTACTGTGATACTCTGCGGCGGGTCCTACCAGTCTGGTCTGAAATAGTCCGAATATAAACACTTATTATAAGTGTACCATAATGATTCAAGGTAAGACAAAAACACGGTTTAGAAAATTGATTCATGTTGTACATTATAATTATATCATTTTTGTAAATTTTGAACACAAAAAAAGTTACAGACAGCAGCTTTAACCACTCTGGGGTGTGTTTCCCATTCAACGACATAACTCACTGCTTAACCGCCATAGTATGATGCATCGTTGTAACCAGGGCTTGACATTAAATTTCTGGTGGGTGTCAAATGTGACCGGTCCTACTCGACCTGCCCCGAACCAGGGTCTCCAGCGTGGGAGGCAGGCAAGCTAACAAGGACACTAAAGACTGCACCCGGTAGCATCAGCTCTTACTGGCTTACATTACACCAGCTTATACAGTGGGTACGGAAAGTATTCAGACCCCCTTAAATTTTTCACTCTTTGTTATATTGCAGCCATTTGCTAAAATCATTTAAGTTCATTTTTTTCCCCATTAATGTACACAGCACCCCATATTGACAGAAAAACACAGAATTGTTGACATTTTTGCAGATTTATTAAAAAAGAAAAACTGAAATATCACATGGTCCTAAGTCAGACCCTTTGCTCAGTATTTAGTAGAAGCACCCTTTTGATCTAATACAGCCATGAGTCTTTTTGGAAAAGATGCAACAAGTTTTTTACACCTGGATTTGGGGATCCTCTGCCATTCCTCCTTGCAGATCCTCTCCAGTTCTGTCAGGTTGGATGGTAAATGTTGGTGGACAGCCATTTTTAGGTCTCTCCAGAGATGCTCAATTGGGTTTAAGTCAGGGCTCTGGCTGGGCCATTCAAGAACAGTCACGGAGTTGTTGTGAAGCCACTCCTTCGTTATTTTAGCTGTGTGCTTAGGGTCATTGTCTTGTTGGAAGGTAAACCTTCGGCCCAGTCTGAGGTCCTGAGCACTCTGGAGAAGGTTTTCGTCCAGGATATCCCTGTACTTGGCCGCATTCATCTTTCCCTCGATTGCGAGTTTTGTCCCTGCAGCTGAAAAACACCCCCACAGCATGATGCTGCCACCACCATGCTTCACTGTTGGGACTGTATTGGACAGGTGATGAGCAGTGCCTGGTTTTCTCCTGGTTTCTTAAGGCCAAAAAGTTCTATCTTGGTCTCATCAGACCAGAGAATCTTATTTCTCACCATCTTGGAGTCCTTCAGGCAGGCTTTAATGTGTCTTGCACTGAGGAGAGGCTTCCGTCTGGCCAATCTGACATAATGCCCCGACTGGTGGAGGGCTGCAGTGATGGTTGACTTTCTACAACTTTTTCCCATCTCCCGGCTGCATCTCTGGAGCTCAGCCACAGTGATCTCTGGGTTCTTCTTTACCTCTCTCACCAAGGCTCTTTTCCCCCTGATAGCTCAGTTTGGCTGGACGGCCAGTTCTAGGAAGGGTTCTGGGCATCCCAAACGTCTTCCATTTAAGGATTATGGAGGCCACTGTGCTCTTAGGAACCTTAAGTGCAGCAGAAATTTTTTTGTAACCTTGGCCAGATCTGTGCCTTGCCACAATTCTGTCTCTGAGCTCTTCAGGCAGTTCCTTTGACTTCATGATTCTCATTTGCTCTGACATGCACTGTGAGCTGTAAGGTCTTATATAGACAGGTGTGTGGCTTTCCTAATCAAGTCCAATCAGTATAATCAAACACATCTCAAGGATGATCAGAAGAAATGGACAGCACCTGAGTTAAATATATGAGTGTCACAGCAAAGGGTCTGAATACTTAGGACCATGTGATATTTCAGTTTTTCTTTTTTAATAAATCTGCAAAAATGTCAACAATTGCCATATGTTTTTATAAGAGTCATTTTTTTTGTTTCGGACACACTGTTAAAGTTGTATTTTGTTGTTCCAGAGGACTTGACAGAAAGACGTTTTTGCCATTATTTTGTGGTACATGACCTTTTTTATTGAATCACATTCAATACAGACTGAAAACTTACATTTACAACTCGGGTATAATATGATTTCTTTTGCCCTGATGTACTTCTGAGGAGGCATACGGCATGCACCGTCATTGAGGTCAATAGCTGCTTTTCCAGTGTCGGGCCAGTGCGAGCCAGGACTTTCAATGGGCCAGGCTAGGCTAATAGCCTCAGACCTGTAGCACCGAGACCAAAATCATGCTGCATTCCCACCATCGGGCCAGACGCTCCGCAGCGCTTCACTAAAACCCACCCGTAACACGCCTCTCTGGAACAACATTTACTTAAAGATTTAAAAACCCAAGCATCTATGTTTTACCACAGTTTTACAATAATAAGTGATAAATTGATCATGACACAAATTAATTTGTGTCAAGATTAAACAGTCACAGAAATAATTAGTAAATAGCTGTGAAATAACAGCTATTTACTGTTATTTCACAAAGGAAAGAGGACACACATACTTATTCAGTCGCGTCTGTTTCTGTTTATTTGTAGTCACAGGACAGTGTGTTTAGATCACATTTAAAAAGATAATTTCTACCAATTTTCCACCAGAAATACGACCTGAGGATCTTTAGCGCTCTCAAGTGACAGTCCCAACAGTTATATTTTTAGTCTGAGAAACAGAGGAAGCTCCCAAAAAATCAGAGTTGCTTTATTTTATGAAATATGCAGAGCTAAATATGGATATCAGACAGTCCAGTAAGGAGATGAGACGTACTGACAGATAAAATAAATAAATTGTAATAGCCTACATACATCATTTGTCTGATTTCTTCAAGCGGTCGTATTTAGCATGTTTTTTTTTTTAGCAAATTTAGCAAGTCTTTTGCATCGCATATAAATATTTCTGCCTTATACGGTGATCAGAATCCACATCGGATCACAAACAGAAGTTATTTTAAACACCTGCTTCTGTCTGAAAGTGAGTTTTGAGTTAAAATGATTTTGTCTTCAATGATGATGTTAGTTGGTAGTAACCTATATGAAATCATCTGCGGCGCTGCCGTCTCCAGACTCAGATAAACTCCGCCTTTGTTTGTAAACACTCCCTAAAGCCCGAGCTGGCCACCTTTGGAACAAGGTGTTTGGCGGCCCAAAAAACCCTGGCCGTTGGCGCCGAGGAAGCCCTGATGAGGCACGATCAAGCCCTGGAAGTGCCAGTGGAAACGTGACTGGCCCTGGCACGCTCTAGAACCCCCCCTTTAGGCCCGACAGTGAAAACGCAGATAATGGGAACATTGGCTATTGGCAATGAACATTAGTTGTACCTAACTTTTCCCATTATTATTTATTTATTTTTTTTTTTGCAATAAATAATTAACAATTGTTAGATTTTAAAAAGGAAATTTTGAATGTGCATGCTTTAAATCTTTGTTTTATTTAACAAACAAACAAATAAGTATAATAGTGTTTCAATAAAATGTTTTAATCTTAAAATAAATGTGACTGTGCATGCTTTTTAAATACACATTTCCCCCCTTTCAACTTCGTTATTATAGGACAGGTCAAACAAATTAATGGTATAGTAATGACAGAAATAACCAAACACTAAAAAATATGATTTTTTATGCATTAGGTCTCTAAGAAAGAACATTCTGACAGCTTCTTCTAGATGACGATATTTTTTCCCCTTGAAATTAGCTCTGTGTAAATTTATTCTATTCTTTTGGCTTTGGGGTATTTTGTTAATTGAGAAAACGAGTCTGTTGCTTCGTGCTTCATTAAGGGAACTTCTTATTCTAATTCGTCTTATCTCAGTGCCTAGATCCAGCTTCTAATCAGCGCTGTAGGACTAGTGTACTGGTTTAATCCCCTCCAGATGATCAAGTTAATTAGAGAGGCCAGTTCTAATCACCAACTCATTACAGATATTAATTGCCACTGTACAGACCAGGACAAGTAAAGGATGGTTGCTTATTTGTCGATGGCCTGAAATGAGACAAGAACTGTACAGCATCAGCTGATCATCTTTAAGGGTCAAGAAAACCTAAACCTCTGAGATTTTATTTTTGCACTATTTTCAACTTCCAGGTTTCAATTTGTCTTTGTGTCAACGGATGTGATGTTTTCCAAAGGCCCTCTCAAGGAAAGTCTGTTCACTTGTCAAGCCTCCTTTACCAACTGACGGTCATTGTCTCAGTCATGGTCTGATATGTCACTCCATATCTTGGTTTTTGTAACAAATTGGTTTTCCACGTAGACGTGCGTCATCACAAGTTGGCTTGCTCATTGTTGCACTTGTGTTCACAGCCACCTGTTGCTTTCACAAGTCAGGAGCTGGACCAGAAATATAAGGGACTAATTAGAAATAAGCATGATGCACTTTCTGCGACATTCAAGCTCAAATCAAAAATGAAACAAAATTTAGTTGCCTTAGAATCACTTGCCATTTAGATTAAAGTGTGTGCTTCTAATTCAAATGTGCCTTTATTTGTGTCTTTGTATTTGTTTCTTGTGTCTCATGTTTCTTTTAGCAAGATTTTCATCACTGTACTTTAGCTCGCATCTCCTCATAATGCACATGCATAATGCAGCCAGAGTCTGGGCAGCCTATTTGTGTTTCATTTACTCTGTTGTTGTTTGCCCATTCTTTTCAGTATTATTTTCTCATGCCTTATTTGTTGTCATTGCCTTTTTATTTGTATGTAAAGTGGGGCTGTATATTCCCGTCACAGTTCTCTCCCGGTCACCCCTGATGTACAAATAAAAAACAAAAACTGCAAAATTGATGAGGATGCCGCCCAACTGTTGAGAGGACAATGTATCTGCATTCTAATGTGATTTAATCACTGGAATGACATGACCTGAGTGTATTTCAGAATAAGCTTTTCTTCATAGTAGTAACTTGTACAGAGTAAACTGTATCTATATATTAATTGGAACATTTTTTTAGAAAAAATAGACAACATCTAGTACATGAATTTTAAACTTATGACATAATTAGGGCGTCCATTCTGAATCATCAAAGCTGTTGCCTAGTTCTTTACTGCTTCATATGGCCTATAAAGTAATTCTACAGTAAACTGCTGTGACATATAGCAAATATACTTACACTTTGGTCTGTTGCTCATAGCTATCAGAAGACTTAGAATACAGTGCATGTATCATATCACTTTTATGATCATTTATTTGCTTTATTTGGAGCTTGACAGGGCACATGCTTTTATTATGGGACAAAGAGAAAGAAATAGTTTGATACAATGATAAATGCAAATAATAAAATAAAATAAAATAAAATAAATAATATAAAACTTGACAATTAAACCATATTTACAAGTTTTAAATGCAAATGAGCTGCTGCTCCCGGCCCCCTTTCCAGAAGAGGGCGGAGCTTTAATAGATCAGGCTTCGGTTGCTCAACAACAACAAAGCTGGAGAATCTCACGCAGCCAAAATGAGGATTGTCAGTAACGGTGTCCAGCCTTACATTGTTCAAACACTGATGGAGAGACTCAGGAAGAAGTTACAACTTTTGGAATGCTTCTGGACATTTCTGAATGGTTAGTGGATAAATTTATGTAGTTGGTGTGGAGTTGATTCAACTCATCGACTAGCATGTGTCGTCATGTTCATCTTTTGTGGAAATCCAGCATTGAATTGATCCTCGTTTGTGAAGCAGTCTGGCGTAAAATGACGGCATGGTAACAACACTCTACTACAACAACTCTTCCTCTTCTCTAAAGCAGCCCAACATGGCCTCGCCCCCTTTGTTGCATGTTCTCGGGGGCAGGGTTTATGTACATTTTGGGTTTTTTGATGTCACCAACCTGCAAAGAAGCTTGTTGTAGCCCCTACCAGCTGTTTGTTGTAGTCCTTAAAAAGTGATTTCTGTATATATATAAAAAAAAAAAAAAAATCTCCCTTTGCATTGAACTTTGATCATTGTAACTTTGCAGATGTTGTTTATGCTCAAACAGCAACATTGCACACTAACTAAAGTTAAAAAAAAGTGAAATCATAATCAAGGACCCCTTTAACAAATACAACTTTTAAATGTTGAAATTAATTAATATTAATGCTGTAAAATTTTTGTTCATTGTTAGTTCATGTCAATTAATGTTAACAAATTCAATATTTTGTAAAGTGTTACCATATTAATAAATGTCTGTGTTTGATTTTAATGACATGTTTATTTACTTTTGACTGAGCAATTTCTGTATTACGTCAGTCTAATGCCAGAGGATATAAAGGGGTGTAAATCTATTGGTCTTTTTAAAATGAAGTTAAAATCTTTCTTAAAATTGAATCAACTTTGTAGACATTGGCATGGTTGCTGTTTAATTGTTTTCTTGTCCTGATAGTTTGTGTATGTTTTATTGTATATATGTATTGTGTGTGTTACTTTATTGTTTATGTCGACCTGCCAGGGGACTGCGGGTGAAAATGAGCTTTTAGCTAAATCCGCCACAGTGCATGGAATGGAAACATTTATGTTAAAAATTGTACATGGTCCCTTTATAAATAAATAAAGTAAAGTAGTTAAATGTAAAATCTGAGTTATAATTAAAATTTCTCGATGGATTTTGAGTGTGTCACAGTGCATTCTGGGATTAATTGGAGTGCATATGATGCATGGATATGATGTCTGCATAGGCTGCACACTGTTTGGAACTGAGCAATCATCTTGCTGCCTCTCTCACTCTCTTTCATTAACCTAATATATTCAAAGTGAATGGCAAAAAAGAGAGTTGCCTGAGACAGACTGTGGCCTTGATGTGCCTAAATTCAGACGGTGTGACCTGGATCTCCATTCAGCCCAGATTCTCATCATTTATATTCCTGTGTGTGCACCACTGCGCTGCTTTAAACATCAGGGGTCTAACACTGACTACTGGAGTTTTAATACAGAACAGAACAGAGGGCGCTGGAACCATTAATGAAGGGTCCTTTATCAAAGACGTGGAACCACTGGTTATCTTGTAATTGGGAGGCGAACAGTGACCTGATTTATGAAGCATGTCACTTGAATATAAATTCACTGTTCCACGTTAGCTTAAACTGTGGACTTGTAATTATTTTAGGGGTCTTTTTCCATTTTATTAGAGACAAACTTACTCTAGGAAGTCAGGGAAATTTCCTAACCTGACCTCACATCCCCTTTTGCCCTTGTTTCTCTTCTAGCCTGTGCTTTACAAATTATTCATAGAGTGAATCTCAACCTTTCGATTGTTGCACTAAATGGATGCATTTGTTCCCTTTTCCCACCTTTTAGCCTCTCTGGTGTTTGAAAACAGGACAGACTGCTGACGTTGAGAAGGAACGCAGAGGAACACGAGCCTCCAAAGAAAGCTCAAAAGTAATGTCACCAAACAATTGCATTACTGCACATTAGGATTTTTACTTATGCAACACTGCTTTTTTGTAGGACACTGAAGAAATGCATTATGTAAACTGACGTTCTTCATCTCAGACTGTTTGTTTGTTTGTTTGGTATGTGGTCAAACTGGAGAGAACATTTGTAAGGGCCTGACTGGCTTTTGCAGTATGTTTTACGAAAGCATGTGCAAAATGTGCATGACCAGTGTGTTTATACTAAGATGGACATTATTCCTGAATTGTAAATGGGAAACTTGGAGTCATTTGTGGATAAAATCATCTACGTCCAATGGTACAGCAATCAAGCAGTCCTCTGGGAAATACAGAAACATCCTCCACTGCCCACATCGAATTCATGATAGTACAAAATACAATAATTAAGTAAGACTGCATGTACAGTAGCAGCATGTAACTTGTATGACTTGTATGACGTGCACTTGTGTTTATGGTATGTAGTGTATACATAGATGAAACATGCCGGGCATTCCTGTGGACTGTTGGTTAGGCTTTGGTTCTCTCACTGGCATCGTCTGGATTTGATTCCGGCCGAGGGAATTTATAATATTAAATTTCCCCTCTGGGATCATTAATGTGCCTGTCTATATCAAACAATAACCTACTGGATTTCCTCATATCACTTCTGGAAATTGAGCTTCACTTACCTAATGTACACTGAGGCTACAAGTGGTTAATTATCTTTCGTTATCACGTTTCATAAACGATGGTGATTCATACCATGATGAGTCAATATAACGCCATCTCAGGGGTGTCTATAGGTGAATTTCATGAAAACATGCCAAGAATATGTCCAGAATAATAATAAATGAATACAAATAAATAAATAAATAAATAAATAAATAAACACACACACGCACGCACACACACACACACACATTTGTCATAACATACAAACTGCCATCAAAATGATAACTTCAATTATTGCATCTGCTGTGAGAAAAGGCTATAAATGATCCATTACCAGCAGCATCCTCACATGCGATATAGCCTATTAGCTGGGACTCCTTTATGTAAACAGACGTGACATAATGACGCAAAGACGAACGGCGGCATGCTCGAATTTCCTGCGGAAAACCACCAATTAGAAAACATTATTACAAGCTTACTGTTGTGTATCGGGCTAAGGTAAGGAGATAGTTTTGAACACTGGTTATGTACTTGCTCAAAAATTGATTTTGGATATTTTTAGCCAAAATAAGTTACGGACTGCAGCTTTAAATAAAAGTGCAAACAATTAAATACAGCAAAAGAGACAATTACAGTAATGAAAAGCACCGCTGAATTACAAATGAACTCAAAAGGAAAGGAATGATCAGGTGCAGTAGTAAGAATCATGAAAACTGAAATGAAATAATGCTCTTAATTGTCAAATAAAAAAATGTCACAAATGTGACCTGCACATGTTCTTTCCAGGCTTTGTGAGATTCAGCATTTTGTGGAATTAGGTATAGCTGCAGATTTTCTATAATGAATCTCTTAGGGAATAATCTTTTTATTTTTATTTATTTATTTTACCCTTTAGGATGAGGAGAGAAAAATTGTCATATGGCAATGATTTAAGATGTATTTTCTCCCTATGGAAGTGTAGCAATCCTAATCAGTCCTGTGGGAGATTACGCATTACATGTTCAACGTCTTATGATATCAGAAGCATGTAATTAAGTGGACGGAAAATACGTCAGCCAACACCAAGACACTTTTTGATTTGGAACATTGATTTGATGCAGAAAATGCAGCTTTGCTATAAAGACATAATTGCTTCTCAATAGACCCTAATTTTAAATCCTCACTTGATCTTTGAATGTCTTTCAGTTTCTGCAGCACTTCAAAGTGATCATAAATTGGGTCATATTTGTCAGGGAGAGAATCCTTCCACTGCCAGGAAATGTATTCAAAGTAGGAGTACACACAAAATTATTTCAAAAATTGAACCGCACGCCCTTCAGGAATAGCAAGTAATTTTGTTTACAAAATCCTCGCCTGAATCTCAGGTCACCAGCACAACTAAATCTTTGCCTGCTTTATTGTTCATTTTAAACTCGCAGGCAGACGGCTGATACCGAGCATAGATCAAACCAAGGGAGAGATTATAAACGAAAATCCGCCAGCTGTTGGTTGCAATGTCCTTTGGGACTACTTTCAGTCAGATGATATTATAGCAGGAGGAAGGCTTTGCATAGGTTGCGTATGTAGCCTGTCAACCCATGCAGCACTTTGTGAAGTAATAAACAGCCCCCCCCCCCCCTTAAATATTTAGCACACTATCCAACCCCTGTAATGTAAAACGATACCTCCCATAGGAAAGAAATTTCTGCTAGACAACATTGAGATTAAATCTACAGCAAATGGAGACTTTCTCTTGCATCACAGATTCCCCCCCCCCTGAAAATAAAGTACATTAATCCTGTAGAGTTTCAAAAGAGATCTTAACAATTTCTTAATCTGTGCTCAATCAAGTCAGAGATCTTAGTATGAATATTTCACATCACAATCTGAATTGTTTTCCACATTCATTTTATAGCTTTCTGTTTGCATCACTGAATCATTATTCTCCTGTTTATCACTATAAAGTGGCTTT
The DNA here is from genome assembly GCF_018812025.1 of Megalobrama amblycephala. NCBI lineage: Eukaryota > Metazoa > Chordata > Actinopteri > Cypriniformes > Xenocyprididae > Megalobrama > Megalobrama amblycephala. Next base: position 29,900,854 of record NC_063047.1, read on the forward strand.
GAAACAATCTGTATTGTACAAAAAAGCGCTATGTAAATAGGTGACTTGACTTTTACTGTCAGCAAGAAACATCCAGTCAGCGTTGATATTAAAACAATAAATACAACTATTAAAAATTAATTTATATAAAGTTTATTGAAATAAAGCTGAAATTAAATAAAATATAAATATTAGATGACAAACTTAATGGGGTAATATGCAGAATTCAGAAATCCTTGTTAATAGCGACACCGGTGGCTGTTAAGTGAACTGCAGCCAGCCAGAAACTGTGCTTGCCCTCCTGCTGATTCAAGGCGCCGATGCTATATACTCTCACAGTGAAGTTCTTTTTCGTTGTTTTCTTCGAAGCAGGAAGAAGTTGGAAGTATCTTTGCAGCGATATACTGTTAACAAACATCCCGACGCTGCTGAAAGCGATGTTTAGATGAATATTTAAACATATGCCGTGTGCTCTCAATAACACAATAAACACACAACAAAAATGGTAGCGGTGAGAAAGCAGCAGTTAAGAATGCATCTGTTCAGCGATGTGGAAATATTTGCACCAGCTGTGTGACTCACCGGCATCATGTCGACAGATGAGGTAATTAAAATTACACTGTTATGATAGTTTGATTAGAGATTATATATAGATCTGGCTTTGTGACTAGTTTTAATTAATTCTGTTTCTTTGCATGGTACATTGACATTACAGTGCAGAATGGTTGTTTCGGCATTATCCTGTATCCTTGTATGAGCATTAATGTCATGTGTCATAGAACGGAAGATAGGCTCTTGGCAGCATGCATTTGTCACATTTGTTTAGATTTTCCTGGAAAAAGTCCTTCACATAAAAATCAGTCGACCTGCTTTCATAAACAAAATTGGAAGTCGGGCAAGGTCTTGTGTTTTAAGTTTCGTTACAAGCTGTTCACACTTTTGCCAATAAAAAAGCGATTAAATCATGAACATTCTTACTTTAAAGTAAAAAAAAGTAAGCAGAAATTAGAAATGTTGCCACAGAAACTAACTGGAATAAAATTGAAGGCCTAGTTGAAGTACCAAAATATTAAAGGTCCCATTTTTCGTGGTTTTTTGAAGCTTTGATTGTGTTTATAGTGTGCAATATAACATGTGTTCATGTTTTGCGTGTAAAAAAACACAGTATTCAGGAATCAGACCCGGTGATTGGACTGCGGGATGAAAATAACAGCAATTCGACATGGCGACAAACACACTCTACAAACGCAACTCTTGCTCTTCTCCGTGGGAGCGCAACAAGACCACGCCCCCTTTTTTGTGTATTCCTGTGGGCGGAGGTTAGTCAAAAAACTGTTTTAGTGACGTCATTAAAGAAGGAAGTAGAGGGATGTAGTCCAAACTAACCGTTCGATGTAGGCGACTTCTGTTAAATAAAATATCTCGCTTGGCATTGAACTTTGAGCTTTAAAATTTTACAGATTTTATTTATACTCTAACAACAACATTACACACTAACTAAAGTTTGAAACATGGGATCACGAAGAACGGGACCTTTAAAGCTAAAACTGAAATAAAAAAGAAAATTAAAGCTTAAAAGAAATATAAAAAAATGTCAAAAGCACATAAATGACTAAAATTAAGATGAAAACTGAAAATACAAAAATTCAAAATATTAATATATTATGAAGCCCTGCACATGATTTACTAATTTGTTCTCTCGATTTACTAAATCATGCGCACAATTTACTATTTCATTCCCTCAATTTATAAATCATGCGCATGATTTATACACGAAATAGTAAATCGTACGCATGTTTCAGTAAATTGTGCGCAGGATTTAGTAAATCGAGGTTACAAATTAGTAAATCGTGCGCACAATTTAGCCTACTATTTTCTTCCTGCAGGTCATGTCAGGGGCTCCGTAATATATAAATAATATTATTTATTTTTTTTAAATCCATCAAGTCTAAAAAAAATCAACCATCAAAATAACTAATCAAAAATGCATGTATTTCCATATATAACATCCAGCATAGATTACTGATTTTCTTAGATTTCATATTCGACCGTTCATTTAACTTTTGCCAAAAAACTTTTAGGAAATGCATAACAAACAAATAAGCGAATGAAAAGTGTTCTTCGAATAGAAGCACTGCATGAGGCTTTTCTCTTGTGATTCAATATTTATATTGCATTCAAAGCCCAGGAACATTACAGAAACAACTGCTCAGAACTTTCTTTAGCCTCCAAGGAGTGAGCGACGCAATGCGATCGGCAAATGTATATAAGCAGAGCTCAGATGTAAAGGGTACCTGTGTTCACATGGCTGCAGATGTAGTGCTGCTGGAGTCGGTTCAGGCAGGAGGTTTTTGTGCCCCTGTCTTTCAGTGACTGTAGTCTCTTTCCCTAGGCACTGCACAAGTCAGCAAAGTAAATAATTCATCTTTCACAGCCCCTGTTCCTATTGCAAAAGATGAGACATCTTGTATTCTGCTCCACGGGAAGTATTTGAGGTGGAGACAAATAGATGCTTGTGCAGTGGCATGCTTAAAGTTTTCTCAGGCTAAGTGACAGTTGCATAGGACAGCGCTCCCTAATAGACTGCAGAGCTGACAATAACAGAATGGGTCAGAATACTAAACGGGTATCGAGGGGGATAGTGCATTGTCACAAATGAAGAAGAAAGCAGTGGGAATGTCTCTCGTGATGTACTGGTGCACATTGCTAATAGATGCAATTGTGTCAATAAAAGTTGCATGACAGTTGCTTGAACAACAGAGCTGCAATTCATTCCATTTAAGATGGTAGTTCATTCTGAGAGGTGTTTAGATGGTAGCCCATTCTGAGAGGTGTTTAGATGGTACTTCATTCTGAGAGGTGTTTAGATGGTACTTCATTCTAAGAGGTGTTTAGATGGTTGTTCATTCTGAGAGGTGTTTTGAGCTGACAAGATGTGCTTTTTTTACATTTATTATTAAGATGGTAGAGCATTCTGAGTGGTGTTTAGATGGTAGCGCATTCTGAGGTGTTTAGATGGTAGCGCATTCTGAGGTGTTTAGATGGTAGCGCATTCTGAAGTGTTTAGATGGTAGTCCATTCTGAGAGGTGTTTAGATGGTAGTTCATTCTGAGTGGTGTTTAGATGGTCGTTCATTCTGAGAGGTGTTTAGATGGTAGCGCATTCTGAGGTGTTTAGATGGTAGTCCATTCTGAAAGGTGTTTAGATGGTAGTGCATTCTGAGTGGTGTTTATATGGTAGTCCATTCTGAGAGGTGTTTAGATGGTAGCGCATTCTGAGAGGTGTTTAGATGGTAGTCCATTCTGAGTGGTGTTTAGATGGTAGTTCATTCTGAGTGGTGTTTAGATGGTAGTTCATTCTGAGAGGTGTTTAGATGGTAGTTCATTCTGAGTGGTGTTTAGATGGTAGTTCATTCTGAGAGGTGTTTAGACTGTAATTCATTCTGAGAGGTGTTTAGATGGTAGTCCATTCTGAGAGGTGTTTAGATGGTAGTTCATTCTGAGTGATGTTTAGATGGTAGTTCATTCTGAGTGGTGTTTAGATGGTAGTTCATTCTGAGAGGTGTTTAGATGGTAGTTCATTCTGAGTGGTGTTTAGATGGTGGTAGCGCATTCTGAGAGGTGTTTAGATGGTAGTTCATTCTGAGTGGTGTTTAGATGGTGGTAGCGCATTCTGAGAGGTGTTTAGATGGTCGTTCATTCTGAGAGGTGTTTAGATGGTAGCGCATTCAGAGAGGTGTTTAGATGGTAATTCATTCTGAGAGGTGTTTAGATGGTAGCGCATTCTGAGGTGTTTAGATGGTTGTTCATTCTGAGGTGTTTAGATGGTAGTGCATTCTGAGTGGTGTTTAGATGGTAGTCCATTCTGAGAGGTGTTTAGATGGTAGCACATTCTGAGAGGTGTTTAGATGGTAGTCCATTCTGAGAGGTGTTTAGATGGTAGCGCATTCTGAGAGGTGTTTAGATGGTAGTCCATTCTGAGAGGTGTTTAGATGGTAGCGCATTCTGAGGTGTTTAGATGGTAGTCCATTCTGAGAGGTGTTTAGATGGTAGTCCATTCTGAGAGGTGTTTAGATGGTAGTCCATTCTGAGAGGTGTTTAGATGGTAGCGCATTCTGAGGTGTTTAGATGGTAGTGCATTCTGAGTGGTGTTTATATAGTAGTCCATTCTGAGAGGTGTTTAGATGGTAGTTCATTCTGAGTGGTGTTTAGATGGTAGTTCATTCTGAGTGGTGTTTAGATGGTAGTTCATTCTGAGAGGTGTTTAGATGGTAATTCATTCTGAGAGGTGTTTAGATGGTAGTCCATTCTGAGAGGTGTTTAGATGGTAGTTCATTCTGAGTGATGTTTAGATGGTAGTTCATTCTGAGTGGTGTTTAGATGGTAGTTCATTCTGAGAGGTATTTAGATGGTAGTTCATTCTGAGTGGTGTTTAGATGGTAATTCATTCTGAGAGGTGTTTAGATGGTAGTCCATTCTGAGAGGTGTTTAGATGGTAGTCCATTCTGAGAGGTGTTTAGATGGTAGCGCATTTTGAGGTTTTTAGATGGTTGTTCATTCTGAGGTGTTTAGATGGTAGTGCGTTCTGAGTGGTGTTTAGATGGTAGTCCATTCTGAGAGGTGTTTAGATGGTAGCGCATTCTGAGGTGTTTAGATGGTAGTCCATTCTGAAAGGTGTTTAGATGGTAGTGCATTCTGAGTGGTGTTTATATGGTAGTCCATTCTGAAAGGTGTTTAGATGGTAGCGCATTCTGAGAGGTGTTTAGATGGTAGTCCATTCTGAGTGGTGTTTAGATGGTAGTTCATTCTGAGTGGTGTTTAGATGGTAGTTCATTCTGAGAGGTGTTTAGATGGTAGTTCATTCTGAGTGATGTTTAGATGGTAGTTCATTCTGAGTGGTGTTTAGATGGTAGTTCATTCTGAGAGGTGTTTAGATAGTAATTCATTCTGAGAGGTGTTTAGATGGTAGTCCATTCTGAGAGGTGTTTAGATGGTAGTTCATTCTGAGTGATGTTTAGATGGTAGTTCATTCTGAGTGGTGTTTAGATGGTAGTTCATTCTGAGAGGTGTTTAGATGGTAGTTCATTCTGAGTGGTGTTTAGATGGTAGCCCATTCTGAGAGGTGTTTAGATGGTAGTCCATTCTGAGAGGTGTTTAGATGGTAGTTCATTCTGAGTGATGTTTAGATGGTAGTTCATTCTGAGTGGTGTTTAGATGGTAGTTCATTCTGAGAGGTGTTTAGATGGTAGTTCATTCTGAGTGGTGTTTAGATGGTAGTTCATTCTGAGTGGTGTTTAGATGGTAGTTCATTCTGAGTGGTGTTTAGATGGTAGCGCATTCTGAGAGGTGTTTAGATGGTCGTTCATTCTGAGAGGTGTTTAGATGGTAGCGCATTCTGAGAGGTGTTTAGATGGTAATTCATTCTGAGAGGTGTTTAGATGGTAGCGCATTCTGAGGTGTTTAGATGGTTGTTCATTCTGAGGTGTTTAGATGGTAGTGCATTCTGAGTGGTGTTTAGATGGTAGTCCATTCTGAGAGGTGTTTAGATGGTAGCACATTCTGAGGTGTTTAGATGGTAGTCCATTCTGAGAGGTGTTTAGATGGTAGCGCATTCTGAGAGGTGTTTAGATGGTAGTCCATTCTGAGAGGTGTTTAGATGGTAGCGCATTCTGAGGTGTTTAGATGGTAGTTCATTCTGAGAGGTGTTTAGATGGTAGCGCATTCTGAGAGGTGTTTAGATGGTAGTCCATTCTGAGAGGTGTTTAGATGGTAGTCCATTCTGAGAGGTGTTTAGATGGTAGCGCATTCTGAGGTGTTTAGATGGTAGTGCATTCTGAGTGGTGTTTATATAGTAGTCCATTCTGAGAGGTGTTTAGATGGTAGTTCATTCTGAGTGGTGTTTAGATGGTAGTTCATTCTGAGAGGTGTTTAGATGGTAGTTCATTCTGAGTGATGTTTAGATGGTAGTTCATTCTGAGAGGTGTTTAGATGGTAGTTCATTCTGAGTGGTGTTTAGATGGTAATTCATTCTGAGAGGTGTTTAGATGGTAGTCCATTCTGAGAGGTGTTTAGATGGTAGTCCATTCTGAGAGGTGTTTAGATGGTAGTTCATTCTGAGTGATGTTTAGATGGTAGTTCATTCTGAGTGGTGTTTAGATGGTAGTTAATTCTGAGAGGTGTTTAGATGGTAGTTCATTCTGAGTGGTGTTTAGATGGTAGTTCATTCTGAGTGGTGTTTAGATGGTAGCGCATTCTGAGGTGTTTAGATGGTCGTTCATTCTGAGAGGTGTTTAGATGGTAGCGCATTCTGAGAGGTGTTTAGATGGTAATTCATTCTGAGAGGTGTTTAGATGGTAGCGCATTCTGAGGTGTTTAGATGGTTGTTCATTCTGAGGTGTTTAGATGGTAGTGCATTCTGAGTGGTGTTTAGATGGCAGTCCATTCTGAGAGGTGTTTAGATGGTAGCACATTCTGAGGTGTTTAGATGGTAGTCCATTCTGAGAGGTGTTTAGATGGTAGCGCATTCTGAGAGGTGTTTAGATGGTAGTCCATTCTGAGAGGTGTTTAGATGGTAGCGCATTCTGAGGTGTTTAGATGGTAGTCCATTCTGAGAGGTGTTTAGATGGTAGCGCATTCTGAGAGGTGTTTAGATGGTAGTCCATTCTGAGAGGTGTTTAGATGGTAGTCCATTCTGAGAGGTGTTTAGATGGTAGCACATTCTGAGGTGTTTAGATGGTAGTCCATTCTGAGAGGTGTTTAGATGGTAGCGCATTCTGAGAGGTGTTTAGATGGTAGCGCATTCTGAGGTGTTTAGATGGTAGTCCATTCTGAGAGGTGTTTAGATGGTAGCGCATTCTGAGAGGTGTTTAGATGGTAGTCCATTCTGAGAGGTGTTTAGATGGTAGTCCATTCTGAGAGGTGTTTAGATGGTAGCGCATTCTGAGGTGTTTAGATGGTAGTGCATTCTGAGTGGTGTTTATATAGTAGTCCATTCTGAGAGGTGTTTAGATGGTAGTTCATTCTGAGTGGTGTTTAGATGGTAGTTCATTCTGAGTGGTGTTTAGATGGTAGTTCATTCTGAGGTGTTTAGATGGTAGTCCATTCTGAGAGGTGTTTAGATGGTAGCGCATTCTGAGAGGTGTTTAGATGGTAGTCCATTCTGAGAGGTGTTTAGATGGTAGCGCATTCTGAGGTGTTTAGATGGTAGTGCATTCTGAGAGGTGTTTAGATGGTAGCGCATTCTGAGAGGTGTTTAGATGGTAGTCCATTCTGAGAGGTGTTTAGATGGTAGCGCATTCTGAGGTGTTTAGATGGTAGTCCATTCTGAGAGGTGTTTAGATGGTAGCGCATTCTGAGAGGTGTTTAGATGGTAGTCCATTCTGAGAGGTGTTTAGATGGTAGTCCATTCTGAGAGGTGTTTAGATGGTAGCGCATTCTGAGGTGTTTAGATGGTAGTGCATTCTGAGTGGTGTTTATATAGTAGTCCATTCTGAGAGGTGTTTAGATGGTAGTTCATTCTGAGTGGTGTTTAGATGGTAGTTCATTCTGAGTGGTGTTTAGATGGTCGTTCATTCTGAGTGGTGTTTAGATGGTAGCGCATTCTGAGGTGTTTAGATGGTCGTTCATTCTGAGAGGTGTTTAGATGGTAGCGCATTCTGAGGTGTTTAGATGGTCGTTCATTCTGAGAGGTGTTTAGATGGTAGTCCATTCTGAGAGGTGTTTAGATGGTAATTCATTCTGAGAGGTGTTTAGATGGTAATTCATTCTGAGAGGTGTTTAGATGGTAGCGCATTCTGAGAGGTGTTTAGATGGTAGCGCATTCTGAGGTGTTTAGATGGTAGTCCATTCTGAGAGGTGTTTAGATGGTAATTCATTCTGAGAGGTGTTTAGATGGTAGCGCATTCTGAGGTGTTTAGATGGTCGTTCATTCTGAGAGGTGTTTAGATGGTAGTCCATTCTGAGAGGTGTTTAGATGGTAATTCATTCTGAGAGGTGTTTAGATGGTAATTCATTCTGAGAGGTGTTTAGATGGTAGCGCATTCTGAGGTGTTTAGATGGTAGCGCATTCTGAGAGGTGTTTAGATGGTAGTCCATTCTGAGAGGTGTTTAGATGGTAATTCATTCTGAGAGGTGTTTAGATGGTAGCCCACTCTGAGGTGTTTAGATGGTAGCGTGTTTAGATTTGTTTATGTGATGCAAAGCTTTCATCAGTCCTTGCGAATAAAAGCTTCATTGTGAAAAAATATTAGTTTGTATTTTGAGGCCTTATTTCAGTGACTATTTTTTTTTAGTTTTTTTAGTTTTTTTTTCAAAAACCACACATATATACGTAATTCTCTCAAAAATACAAACATGTACATACTTGTTGCTCACATATTATTGTAGCCTAGTTTCTGCTGAATACAGTGTAATGAGACATTTGTCATTAATATGTTTATAAGCAACTGAAAAAAGCACAAATGTCAGGGCATGTCAAAACTACACCAGGACCCCAAATCAGCCTCAGACTCCAGAGGATTAACCTCAAACAATAGTCTTTTCCCATTTGACACGTGTCTGCAATAGGAACTTTATAGACTTTTCAGTCTGGACGTGACAGACCTTCATAGCAGAGCCAAAACCCGGTTACCCGGCATCCTTTGAGGAACGTCAGTGACATGATTAAGAAGTCCAGTGTGTCTCCGTAGAGTCCTGGCCAGACCAAAAGAATAACCTGTAGTGTCAAAAGTAGAGGCGAAAAGAAAGTCAGAATAATGAGAAAATGTATTGTAACGTCAAGCAGCTTCTCTAGGGGTGGGTGTTTTTGACGCAAGGTATTAAAATGTACCAATGCCTGACAGAGATTTTCCATTGGGGAAAGTTTTTTTTCCTCTAGAAGTGTTCCATTACTAAAAAGACAGGGTGCAAACACGTCTGCATGCACCTATGGTATGGCAAGCCGCTTTCTATTTTAAGACTTTATGCAAATGTGGGGGATCATAACCTTTTGGTGATTATGAGTCACTTGAACGGCTCGGTCCACAGTGACCCCTCACAAATGATGAAAAATGCACACGAGGGAATCGGCTGTTCAGATTATGCTATAATAATAGCTATTAAGACATATAATGTAACATAATATGTAGCTGTTAATATGGATTTCCAGGTGTCTAGGCTGGGCAATTTGTAATATCCTCTATCATTTCAGATTCTCATGGCTGGACTTCACATAAAAGGCTGCACTTGGGTGCACTTATGATATTAGCATGTAAATAAATAATGCAAACTAGTGTGTATACAAATACAAAGCTCTGTCATAAAACAGATGGCACAGGCTGATAGGTCCTTAACTCAATCTGCTAGCAATCACATCGTTCTCTGTTAGGGCTGAAACGATTAGTCGATATTATCGACAACGTCGACAATAAAAAATTTTCGACAAATATTTTTGTTGTCGAATATTCTTTTAATCTCATATGGCCTATTTGAAGGGCCTGCAATAACACAGTTTGACCAGTGGGGCGCTGTAGCGCAATACTGTAATGCAGCCTTCCTGGATTGAATCCAATAGAAGAAGACACGGCACTTCGGAGTGCATAGTGCAAATTAAGTCGAACCTGTAAAATGTGCGAGTTTAACGTAGCATAATACTTAACAAACATAACGTTCAGCATAACTACAAAAAAATGCTGTCATGCAGGGCCTGCAACTCTCATTCAAACTCACTGTTCTCACGCCACACGTCCATTTTCTCACACAGTGAAAGATACATCGCAGAGCAAAGAGGACACAGACAACATGCCGGCAGATAAGACAGATCAGGTTACTTCTGATATAAAACAAAGTCTCAGCTTTTAAATTTTGTCAATTTTATTGTGGGATTCAAACAATACATGTGGTTTTGGCGCTCTTTAATGTGGTGTGACAGATCGCTTTAACATCTCAGGTCAAGAGGCACATGAACCTATTATCTCCTCCTCTTTTCTGCTATTACAGCCAACCTGGTCTCATAGGAGAGACGTACCAGGGGGCACGTTTTCGCGAGACACAAAATTACGTACCGACGAGTACGTCTCGCTGCAGTTTCCGACAGAAACGAACGCTAGAGGCCGGTAAAACTTCGATAAGCGCTTTTGCTCGTTTTCATGCACGGTTTCGATGACAGCCGGGGTCGGATTATCGATTCGTAAAGACTCGTTTTGGCGTTTCCTTGCGCAATATCATGTCATGACTTCAAAATGCTTCTGACCAGAGTGCCCGATTTGTAAACGAACGTACTTTGGACTTTCCGGCTCTACGCGTTTCAAGCTTGCACGGTAGCTCAGCTGATACGGAGTTGGACTTACGGCGAGGAGTCGACTCCCCCTGCCTGGGTACGAATCCCGTGAAAGGCGACTGACGGCAAAAAAAAAAAGAAAAAAAGAGAGCTCAAAGAGAGCTCAAAAATGGACGCTTCTTACATCACGTTTGCTTTTGTTAACACTATCGGGTAGGTTTAGGCGTAGTGTCGGTGGGAAGTTATTTTAAAACGCAAAGGAGCGCAAATGTCAAATCGAGAACCGTGGCAATTCGTCTAAAAAGCAACGTCATAAAAACATACCGCATTCACCCTATTATCTGCTCCGGCAAAAAAAAAAAAAAAAAAAGAACACGCTTTTGGCGCCGCTCAGTGGACATTTCAGAGCGAAACTGCAGCGATATGTACTCACTGGTACGTATTTCGCGACTCGCGAAAACGTGCCCACAGGTACGTTTTCGTCATGAGACCAGGTTGATTACAGCACGAAATAAACATGAATGAACATCAAAAAGTATGTTGAAAGTTACAGTACAACTTACTGAAATGAATCCATCTCAAATGTAATCACGTAATCAGAGTTTCAACCGCAGAAAGATGTCAATAAAACAGCTTTCAAACAAATATGTCACAAAATGTTACATTTACCTCAGGAAAGCAATTCAATGACCATAAACTCGAGAAGAAGAAGAAAAAAAAAAGAAATCTAGAGAGGAGCATTTTTCAAAAAAAAAAAAAAATGTGCACAATATTACATAATATTTTCAGATTTTTACTCTTATTAAATAGATATTACTATTCCCAGACTTAAAGGTGCCCTAGAATTAACTATGCCAAGGTAAATTCAATTTTTAAATAAGAGTTCAGTACATGGAAATTACATATAGTGAGTTTCAAACTCCATTGTTTCCTCCTTCTTATATAAATCTAATTTGTTTAAAAGACCTCTGAAGAACAGGCGAATCTCTACATAACACCGACTGTTACGTAACAGTTGGGATCATTAGTATGTACGCCCCCAATATTTGCATATGCCAGCCCATGTTCAAGGCATTACACAAGGGCAGGCGGTATTAACGTCTGTGCACAGCTGAATCATTAGACTAGGTAAGCAAGCAAGGACAATAGCGAAAAATGGCAGATGGAGCGATAATAACTGACATGATCCATGATATCATGATATTTTTAGTGATATTTGTAAATTGTCTTTCTAAATGTTTCGTTAGCATGTTGCTAATGTACTGTTAAATGTGGTTAAAGTTACCATCGTTTCTTACTGTATTCATGGAGACAAGACTGTCGTTATTTTCATTTTTTAAACACTTGCAGTCTGTATAATTCATAAACACAACTTCATTCTTTATAAATCTCTCCAACAGTGTGTAATGTTAGCTTTAGCCACGGAGCATACTATCAAACTCATTCAGAATCAGAAGTAAACATCCAAATAAATACTATACTTATGAGATTAGACATGCTGCATGACGAACACTTTGTAAAGATCCATTTTGAGGGTTATATTAGCTGTGTAAACTTTGTCTATGCTGTTTAAGGCAAGTGCGAGCTCCGGGGGAGGGGAGCGTGAGCATTTAAAGGGGCCGCGCAGCCTGAATCGGCACATATTTAATGATGCCCCAAAATAGGCAGTTAAAAAAATGAATAAAAAAAAACCTATGGGGTATTTTGAGCGGAAACTTCACACACACATTCAGGGGACACCTTAGACTTATATTACATCTTTTAAAAAGACGTTCTACGGCACCTTTAATAAAAACACAGTACCAGTCATTTTAACAGTATTTTTAACAAATTCATTTAAAAAACACTTTCAGAAGCTGAAGTGATTTTCTTGTTTTATTTATTAGTTAAAGTATAACTCAATATTTCAACTAATTATTAGTGGAATAATCAAACAAAGCATACTGTTAAACATTGTAACAACCTTCCCTAAAACCTTAATATTCATGTTTAAACTGTGATACATTTTTATTTAAAAAAAAAAAACAGCATTTATTTGAAATTGAATTTTTGTAATATTATAATAATTATTTTGTTATATTATATATTGTTTTGTTTAAAGTCAAATTAAATGGCATTCTCAAATCAATTCCCTGTAACATTCTGCATTGCTCTATGACAGATTCACAAACAATCAGTGCTGAAATGTATCACTCAAACCATTAGAATAAAGTTGAAACGATCCTGGACCCTGCTAAAAAAATAAAGCCAGCTAATGTTTTTAATGTTGCAATCTTTTTAAAGGATCTGCAGATTGCCAAGTGCTACACACAGCCAGAAAAAAAGCACAAGGTTTGGCTGATTTTCCCCACCATTAGTTCTTAAATACCCTGCTTTCTCAGTATTACCTCACCGTGACTGCTTATGCCAATTTTCTGAATACACAATAAGAATCATTAACATGTAAACATGTTGCAGAAGTTTAGATCAAGTCGTTTATGCAAGTTTCAATAAATGTAATCCTCATATGACTCCACTGAATACTTTTAGGTCCTTTAACAAACAACTTTCAATCTTCTTTCCAACAAACATCTATCATCGTGCAAACTGGCTCTGAAGCTTATGCCTTTACACATAGCTGTTATTTTTAGTGTGGTGTTTTTGTGAACATACCTTGAAACCGCTCCAAGGATGAATAGCCATCTGGATCACTGAATAATAGACACATCCTGCTTGCACTGGCTTTAAAATGCCCCGTCTTGCTGTGTGGAAACGAACCCGAAGGGTTATGACTAAAATAAGAGCCGTGTCACCTTTCATTCTTCAGTTTGGTCTTGGAGTGACTGAGCAATATGAGAGATCATTGTGTTCTGAGAAGCTGTTAAGGTTTGTTGTAATGAGAAAGAAACTGCTTTGTCCTAGACAATTTGGAACACAATGTTTTAACAGATAGCTGTCTGTAGCAATTTGTTACGTTGTTGGGAATGAAACATATCTCAGGAAAAGATGTTGTTAAACAAACTGCAGTCCACACTGTTCCCTTTTACCTAATATTAATTATTGATCAGACAAAAAGAAGCACAAAGGGAATTGCAAGTCAATATTTAATCAAGAGCGCCTGCCTGGATCTAGATGGGTGTGAGGAGAAGGGCATCATTATAACACACAGGCAGTCCACCATCTATGATGGGATTTCATCATACTGTTTCTTTGGTCAAACAACACAGGGGGATTTTCAATGTTGTACACAGACAGCATTACAAATGGATGTCCCCAACAGCATGTCCTCATTCCTCACGCTGCCTTTTCATAATGAAGAAGGGGTGAAAATACATGAAATGAGAGGACAAGGTCTTTCAGGATGAAAGCTGTTGACCTTGTGTTGGATATGATTGGCTTCAGATGGCATAAATTGGTCCAGTGTAGCCTCAATCTTCTCTGCAACAAGCTAGAAAATATGATATGGCCAAAAATGAGTTTTTTGGAACAATTGCTTTATGGAAAGGTGGCAGAAACAACGCCTTTTGTTTTTATTTCCCTAGATGTAGACTGCAGAAAGAAAATATATACCTTACGGAGCCATTTCTGCCTGATACGAGGATTGCATTTACATGCAATCATTTAGCAGACGCTTTTATCCAAAACGACTTACCAAAGTGCCAAATGTGAGTAAAAATCGACGTTGTTACTCCAAAAGCATTAAATGACTTATAAATGTAGTAACTTGTAAATGTGTCACATGTATGTTGGTTTCTTTGTGTTTTGGTTTGGTTTAGTTCTAGTTCCCATTTCCTTTCTTCTCATTTTACCGCCACTAGATATTTTCCATAGTTTCCGATTACCTCCTCACCTGTTCTTAGTTCAGTTAATTACCTCACTGCTTATGTTAAACCCTCAGTTATTTCTGTTCATTGCCCAGTGACGTCTTTTGTTTGCGCATTGAATCCTGTTATTCTATAGTAGTTCTCCTGAGAGTTTGTCTAATAAAGACTGCTTCTTTGTGTTTCCTACATCAGGGGTGTCCAATCCTGCTCCTAGAGGGCCACTGTCCTGCAGAGTTTAGATCCAACCCCAATTAAACACACCTGAACCAGCTTTATCAAGGTGGCTAGGCAGGTGTGTTGAGGCAAGTTGGAGCTAAACTCTGCAGGACAGTGGCCCTCCAGGACCGAGTTTGGACACTCCTGTCCTACGTCGTGAGTTTTGGAAAGCCACACAGTCACCTGACAGATCACTGGACCTCACTAAGAATTTAAAAATGGACTTAAGCAAAAAGTATATGTATAAAAATATACTTCACTTGACTTGTACGCATACACAGGCGTTCGACGCATGCGCATTGCAACCTATTGCAATTAGTTACAACCCATATAAACATCTTTGTATTCTTTCATGCTAGAGTTGTACAAATGAAGGTACTTTCTAAACTCTTCGCACAATCTCTCGTCTATGTAGGCCTCCATTGTTGCTATAGCTTGGACGCATTCCGGTCTTTTCTGTTTATTCAGTTTTTCTTTGACTATCTTGTGAATCGACGCCTCCAGTGCATGGTTGCTACCTTGTGGATAAAGTAATTACTTCAAAAATCAAATTTAAATGTGCATGTGCAAAAATTCAGCGGTGAACGTACGGTATGTGCATACTATTCTGATGACAAAATTCAAGTCACACGCACTGTGCGCACTCGTTTACGCGTAAAAAGTGAAGTATGCTTTGGCCTTTAGCTATCCACCTGCTCTGCTTCGAGCAGGAAAATCGTGCCTGTGTGTGTTCTTTCAGGCCAGCCTGAATGAGAATAGTAAGGCATGCCTGCCCTGTGCTGTTTCTCGAAGGACCATTGCAGAGTTTGTGGAGTGGGTGCTGGATCGTTGTGGATCACCCTTCACCAAGACCTGACCAGAAGACCTCTCCAGCCCTGCTCCGGACCCAGAGCCCAGCCAGCCGTCTAACACGCCCATCAATGGACATTCATCAATGGACCAAGTACATATTCGACTCACCTACATTCCTCAACAGTTTTCAGCATTCTTCCACCACTCCGACTCCTCCCTCTTGGCTGGTTCATACCACAGGCAGGAATACGGGGGGAGTACTCTGGGTTCGGGTCAAATACTGGGCCCGGAGCCCTCTCCTCAGGCTTCAGGCTAATTACACATACCATATGACTTATTTGTAAGTGTGAACTTGTGAATCTTGATTTCTCACAACCTATGTGCTTTTTTGGGCGAGACACGTGAACTGTGGCGCTAATGAAGTATCATGAATGAATGTGCACATCGTGCAGCCATGCAGAGAAGACCAATGGACAAGGTCAAGAATTTTGTTAAATAAAACATTACATTTCGGTTTGTTTTTCCCTATCGTATAGCTCCTGAACACTTGGAATATATGGCTTGGGATCATTCTGTGATACTTTTGTGTCTTTTTTAAAAAGCTTTATGCTGGTTGCTATTCACTGACATTATATGGATGAGCGCAATTTTTTTTTTTTTAATTCTCCTTTCGTGGTCCATAAAAGAAAGGACATGTGTCATTAGAGCAGGCAGCAGTATTGCTATTTTTTTTTTTTTTTGTAAAATTATTATATTTCCACAAATTAGAATTAAAAGGACAGATTATTCTCAGCTCAAGTCTGTTTCAAGCTGTTGCCATTGTGCTGCGGTCATGAAACAACTATATAATAGCTCAAAACATTTTAGTGGACATTTATACCTTGCTTTCATGAATTGAATTGCTTTATGATAGAGAAAGTAGATTTCCACTTAATGGTTTTGTTTTCTACTTAAATAATGGCATTATAATGTCAAACATATTGATTCTGGTAGTAAGTGTCAGTGTAACAATTTCAGTGCTGGGCAAATTAAACGCGCTTGTCATCATGCCGGCTTTATGGAGAATAGCAATTGGATTATCGGCCTCAATCTTCAGATCATTACATAAGTAATCAGGTGGTCAGGCACTCCAGAGAGCTTCCCAGATCATATTCTTGCAGACGACTGGAGTAAATGCTGTCCAGGTGTTGAGCTAGGAAAGAAATCACAGTTAATCCTTAAATACAAATCAATATTTTTTTGTTCTTCATTATTTCGGAGTATATTTTCAAAGCTGCAGCATAAATTATTATTGAAGAATTATGTTTGCAGCACACAATGGTAAATAAATGTTGAATACACAGTTGAAGTCTGAGATTGTGAATAAACAATACATAGTGGCCCTGATTTATTTGGGCTTAATTACACTTGAAAATGACTATCATTGCATTGAATTTCCAATTTCTGTGGCACATAAGGTCCACAGAAAAGCTAAAATGACTGGCTCGCTCTGGCCCCCCAAGCTCAGATGTCAAGCTACGCCCATGAACCACAGCTATTTTACTATTTTCTTTTCTTTTTTTATATATTTTTTTTACAGTGTACATTTTTAAATGTCCAATGCCCCCTTTTGGGGCCACTGTATTACCTCAATGAACAAAACAGTGTCTACAAACTCCGTTAGACTGAAAAAAGCACATCAACAGCATACAGACAAAGCCAACAAGATCAGAGAGACACAACAAAAGAAAATGTGGCCTTTAGTCCAGAGTCCTACTGAGAAAAACAACTGCAATTTTTGGAGGCAGCCTCTCACTGGGGTGGGATCACAAAGGACAGACAAATGCAGAGGAGACGTCAGGATGAAAGAGTGCAGCAGCTGATGGGCCAAAAGGTTGAGCAGGGATGAGGAATAGGGAAGTAAGGCTGTGAGGTGCAGAGGCAAACAGGAAGTGCTGCAGGTGCAACAGCGACCAAACACATCTGACACAGGGATGAAGATGACAACAGGAAGTAGCAGTAGAGCGGGCAAGAGAGCAGAGATAGAGATCAGGGCAGATGAGGATATCAAAGGCAGGACAGGGAAGGGCAGGGTCATTGTTTCCTGATGTGAAGAAATATAATGCTGAACAAAATGTATTACATATATGTGATCTCATATTACAACACCTGTACAACTACAGTGGCAAATGCCAGACACTAGGATAAGAAAAGAGCAGATTCTCTCAGTCACCTGCATCGGTGCAAATGAACAACATAACACCTCAGAAGTATGAAATGTCAGGAAAGCAAGCGGTTATGCTATGAACTGGAAATATGTTTACCTTGTTAAAATATATCTACCTTGTTGTAAATGGCAGATTTGCCACGACAGATGACTAATATTAATTACCGGAAATTAATAGCATATCAAGGAAACCTTATAGGTGCCGAAGAACATGTTTTCAAAAGATGTAATATAAGTCTTAAGTGTCCCCTGAATGTGTCTGTGAAGTTTCAGCTCAAAATACCCCATAGTTTTTTTTAATTAATTTTTTTAACTGCCTATCATTATAAATGCACCGATTCAGGCTGCGGCCCCTTTAATTCTCGTGCTCCACGCCCCAAGAGCTCGCGCTTGCCTTAAACACCATAAAGTTCGCACACAGCTAATATAACCCTCAAAATGGATCTTTACAAAGTGTTCGTCAGGCAACATGTCTAATCGTGTAAGTATGGTATTTATTTGGATGTTTACATTTGATTCTGAATGAGTTTGATAGTATGCTCCGTGGCTAAAGCTAACATTACACACTGTTGGAGAGATTTATAAAGAATGAAGTTGTGTTTATGAATTATACAGACTGCAAGTGTTTAAAAAATGAAAATAACGACAGTCTTGTCTCCGTGAATACAGTAAGAAACGATGGTAACTTTAACCACATTTAACAGTACATTAGCAACATGCTAACGAAACATTTAGAAAGACAATTTACAAATATCACTAAAAACATCATGTGGCGACCAGGGCGGGCGAGAGCAGTGAGGGAACGGCGCGAGGCCGGTGGCGCGAGAGTTAACGAGCTACACCTGGGAGGCGCACCGGCCTTGAGTCTCTCACGGAGGAGCTCCAGGAGCATAAAAGGAGGAGCGACGACCGTGGAGGAGGAGAGAGGACCAGGCCTGGACTTTATTTTATGTTTTATTATGTTTGTGTGGCCGGCAGACGTCCGCGAGGGTCTGCCGGCATTACTTTCGTTTTGTTCTTTGCTTATTTTGAATTAAACTTTTGTTGAACGTTCGCCGGTTCCCGCCTCCTTCTTCCCACATCTACTGACCTCGTTACATTGGTGCCGAAACCCGGGAGGAAGGAGGGACATGCTGTCGAAGAGCCCCCGGAGTGTGTGTAGACCGCGAGAGGCTGCCCGAGGCGGTGGTGCTGGAGCCTTGTGAAAGGTGGGACGGAGACCCGGATGCCGTGCTCCTGGGACGAGGTGGGGTGGCTGCCGTCCTGGACCTGGAGGGAGCGGAGGAGTCGCCGCCGTCTGCCGTGGGCCGGAGCCTGCTGCCGTCCGCCATGAAGGGGAGGAGCAGGGGACGGGGGACTCGCTGCCGGCTGCCCTCAGTCGGAGGAGCCATCGCCGGCCGCCAGGAGGCGGTCGAGGATCGGGCCGTCCACCGAGCGTCCAGTGCCACCGCATGGCACCGCGAGGAAGAGCCTTCCGGCTGGCTGAGGACCGGGCGGCAGTGTGTCTGGGAACCGGACCAAGACATTTTTTTTTTTTCTTTCTTTTTCCTCTCTCCCCTCTCGTCCTGTCGCTCCCTTGCTTCCGTCTCCTTTCTCTCGTCTCGTCTGTCCTTACCCCCAGGTGCTGCGGCCGCCGAGACAGGCCCCGGGGGGGAGTAGAGCGCAGTCTCGGAGGTACCCCCCGGCCTGCGAGGGGCGATGGGGGTATGTGGCGACCAGGACGGGCGAGAGCCGTGAGGGAACGCCGCGAGGCCGGTGGCGCGAGAGTTAACGAGCTACACCTGGGAGGCGCACCGGCCTTGAGTCTCTCACGGAGGAGCTCCGGGAGCATAAAAGGAGGAGCGACGACCGTGGAGGAGGAGAGAGGACCAGGCCTGGACTTTATTTTATGTTTTATTATGTTTGTGTGGCCGGCAGACGTCCGCCAGGGTCTGCCGGCATTACTTTCGTTTTGTTCTTTGTTTATTTTGAATTAAACTTTTGTTGAACGTTCGCCGGTTCCCGCCTCCTTCTTCCCACATCTACTGACCACGTTACATATCATGATATCATGGATCATGTCAGTTATTATTGCTCCATCTGCCATTTTTCGCTATTGTCCCTGATTGCTTACCTAGTCTGATGATTCAGCTGTGCACAGATCCAGAGTGTCTCAGGGATAATGCATTTTTGTTGGCAAAACCCGGAAGCGAGTTAGCATTTTAGGACTTCCGGTTCCAACGCCGTTTTTTGAATGGGTTTTTGCTAAATTGCCTGAAATAAGATCTGTGGTTAACAAAGCCTCTACTTTCACGTTTTGATCTATGACATAAAACACACCAGTTATAACCCACTTGTGATTTTTTAAACTTTTACTGTGTCGGCGGTTGCTAACAAATTGCTAAAAGGGACTACTTCCTTTGGCGGGGACTTTAGACGTCATTATTAAAAACGGGACATTTGGACAGCATTTCTCATGAAAAAGTGGATAAGTATTCATACGCAGCGCAGATCATAATCAGCAAACATGTTTTTAAATAAAGTTGTTTTTTAAATAAAGTTTGAAGAAGCTTGAAGGTGATGACGTTGATCCGCGACCATGGTGTGCTGTAGTCCGTTTATAGCCTACTGTTAGCCTTTTATATATGACAACTTTATTTAGGCTTCAAAATCTATAAATGTTGTGTTAACTTGTAAAGATTATCTTGATAGACAAAACGTGTAAGTGTCATAACCCTTTGTTAAACACAGAGCTTATTTTCTGCGATTTTCCAAAAGTCTATGGGGAAAAATGCATAGGCTTTCAATCGAGGGAACCCGTGCGCCGCTAACTTCCGGGTTGGCCTACAAAAACACGTAATCCCTGGGGTACTCTACTGGCTGCCCTTGTGTAATGCCTTGAACATGGGCTGGCATATGCAAATATTGGGGGCGTACATATTAATGATCCCAACTGTTACGTAACAGTCGGTGTTATGTTGAGATTCGCCTGTTCCTCGGAGGTCGTTAAAACAAATGAGATTTATATAAGAAGGAGGAAACAATGGAGTTTGAGACTCACTGTATTTCATTTCCATGTACTTAACTCTTGTTATTCAACTATGCCGAGGTAAATTCAATTTTTGAATCTAGGGCACCTTTAAATTGATCAAACGTGACATTTATAATGTTATCCTAGATATCACATAGCAAGTTTTTAAGGTTATTTATTCAGAAGCACAACATTAAAGGTGCAGAAGGGGGCGTGTCCACTCATGATGGGGGAGGAGAGAGAGTGAGCAAGAGGGAGATTTGAAGAAAGACTGTAGAAAGAGAGATGGCTGGGAGACATTACAAAAGAGAAAAAGGTCACTGGAAAAAGTAGGGTTATGATCAGTCTAAAAGCTTTAGGACCCGCATTAATGTTAGAAAAGCTTTCCAGTGCTGGAGAGAACTTAGCGGGAAGACCTGAAAACGGACGCAGAGGTTGCGTTGATTCTCCTCCAATCATGAGTAACATTGGTTTAGCTTTGTTTCACAGAACCAAGATATGCTGTTTTTGTAATGTTAGCTATAGTAACAGGACAGTTTTGAGTGGATTGATTGTTTTTTTGGAGCTGCTGTACTGATTGCGACTAACAACAAACACTTGCTTGTGTATACTCTTGTGTACTGTATGTTCATTTTTTTTTTGTTGTTCTTCCTTGTCATTCGTTTGTCATCTTCTCTTTGTTTTTCTCGAAGCATTATTTTGCTTTGCTTCAGCTATGATACAGACATCAACTCTTGCATTGTGTGTTCGTGCATTTTGGGGGCAGAGCAATGAAGGGAGGGGTGCGTTTGTTAGGGTAGGTTTCAAATATCAACAGTGAAATCACTTACTACACCTTTAATAGTAATAAAAAAATCTTTCTTGATTTAATCATTAGAATAATTTCAGGACACTGAAGAATTACACTATGAACTGGAAATATATTTACTTTGATAAAATATTATCTATATTTATCTTATTGAAATATATCTACCTTGTTGTAGATTAGTACACTCTCATTTTTAAAACAATGGTGAACAACAGCAGGAAAGATTTAGTATTTTCTAAATAAGTTGAAATAATACACTGCTCAAAAAAATTAAATAACACTTTTTAATAAGAGAATAGCATCAAGTCAGTTAAACTCCTGGGATATTGATCTGGTCAGTTCAGTAGCAGAGGGGGTTGTTAATCAGTTTCAGCTGCTTAATAACACATGCACTAGATGGGCAACAATGAGACGAACCCCAAAACAGGAATGGTTTTACAGGTGGAGGCCACTGACATTTTTTCCCTACTCATCTTTTCTGACTATTTTTCACTAGTTTTGCATTTGGATAGAGTCAGTGTCACTACTGGTAGCATGAGGCAATACCTGGACCCTACAGAGGTTGCACAGGCAGTCCAACTCCTCCAGGAAGGCACATCAATACATGCCATTGCCAGAAGGTTTGCTGTGTCCCCTGCAACAGTCTCAAGAGCATGGAGGAGATTCCAGGAGACAGGCAGTTACTCTAGGAGAGCTGGACAGGGCCGTAAAAGGTCCTTAACCCATCAGCAGGACCGGTATCTGCTCCTTTGTGCAAGGAGGAACAGGATGAGCACTGCTAGAGTCCTACAAAATGACCTCCAGCAGGCCACTGGTGTGAATGTCTCTGACCAAACAATTAGAACAGACTTTATGAGGGTGGCCTGAGGTCACCTGACCTAAATCCAATAGAACACCTCTGGGACATTATGTTTCGGTCCATCCGACACGGCCTGGGAGGAAATACCCCAGGACACCATATGTCGTCTCATTAGGAGCAGGCCCCGACGTTGTCAGGCATGCATACAAGCACGTGGGGGCCATACAAACTACTGAGTACCATTTTGAGTTGCTGCAATGAAATTTCAGCAGAATGGACCAGCCTGCTGCATCATTTTTTCACTTTGATTTTCGGGGTGTCTTTGAATTCAGTCCTCTGTAGGTTGATAATTTACATTTCCATCAAACGATGTGGCATCCTTTCGTTCCTAACACATATCAGTATAGATATCCAGCATGATATTTTTCTCCATTGAGATTTGATGTGTTGTTCCTTTAATTTTTTTGAGCAGTGTAGTAAAAATATTAAGCAAACACTACATTTGTACTATTTAAGCAAGTAGACATTAAAGCTCTAAGTTTTAAGTGAAGTCACCTCCATTGGTGCAAATGAACAACATAAAACCTCATAAATATGAAATGAAATGTCAGGAAAGGAAGAGTTTATTCTATGAACTGGAAATATACTGTATGTACCTCATTGTAGATGCCAGGTCTGCAAATACAGGTAACTAATATTGAATTAGTACTATACAATTTTAAAACTATAATTTGTGATAAAATAAATAGAGCAGAAAAAAATTAGTGCAAACACAACATTTGCCATAAATCTATTCATGTAGACATTTAAACAGTAAATATTATTTTGAATTTTTTCTTTTTACAGTGAGTTCCAAATCAGTCCCAAAGTAGAAACAGCTCATAATATTTATTGTCAGATTTCAATAAACTTTAAAAGTATAAAATTAAGTCACTATGTTAATCTGATTACTAATTTACCAAGTTAAATTAGATTCACTCTAAATTAATATGGAGTAGGTAGAAATTACTAAAAAGAAAAAGTGTGTGCTAAAATCTTTCTGTCATTATTGTTTCAGTAATGGAAATGGGAAACAATGTCCAGGAAACATAAAAATTTTTTTTATAACATATAATTGCATTTAAAACTTCAGCAAGAGGATGCATCTTAAAACAGTAACACCTCAAATGTTACCAGCTCCACAAACTGAGCAGAGACCAGCTGTGTGTTCTTGACTTCAGTGCTTTGCATTTGTTCAACAGAACAAACAAATTAACACGCTTTGCAATTTTGAAGAAAACATCTCATATGCATTTAAAAAAAAAAAAAAAAAAAAAATTATATATTGCTGTAATTTCCCATTTATTTAATCTGAAATGATTCATTTGTTATGTAAAGCAGTTGTGTGGGCCTAAGAAGAGTTTGGCACATACAGTAAGTGGTTCATTTAACCAATGAGAGAAGCACAAAGGGTTGTTTATAGTTTATTGTAGCCTAAATCATCATATTGTAGCAAAAACATCCATTATGATGGCAGTCAGACTTTAGCTGTGGACAGTATATATATATATATATATATATATATATATATATATATATATATATATATATATATATATATATATATATATATATATATATATAAATAATATGACCCCTTGGTTAAAAAAAAGCAACACTCTTAGAAAAGTCCGTAAGAATAAGGCTCAATGGACTGTGTTAATATGAAGTAATTTTCCATCATGATTTTTCACAGGTGTTTTACCCGTATTATGAATTTAATATGGGTAAAAATACAGTTACATTTTACTACAGATTTTTTTTTTTCTTACAGTTAACTATTCTTTCCATTGGTTGGCAGAGAGCCGCCTCCAAGTTTTCTGATTGACATGCAGGCCGCAGTCAGATTCATATATGCCGACTGTCACACAGACAGGTGTGATTCTCAGGGCACATATTTCAGTGATATCTGTCAGATAGCAGAGACAGTTTTATACATGGTAAAAAAATCATCTCTTATAACAGCTTTAAACAAGTATTCTCTCTGTTTAATGCCGCTATCACTAATATAGTGAACTGCTGCTGCTGCTGCTGTGACTATCACACAATCCACACGAGCAGAACAATTTCAGACATTCACATAGAGATCGTGACTGACACGACGAGAGTGCTGGTTAGTAACTGATTACATGTAATCTGGATTACGTAATCAGATTCCAAATATGAAGTACTGGTAATTAGATTATATTATTTTAAAATACTTGTAATCAGACTACGGTTACTTTTCTATTGATTACACAATTACATGTTATTCTCACAATGGCAGTAAATTATTCATAATTCATTCATTCTACTTCTTTGTTATATTTTTCCTTTTCCTTTCTATAAAAGTCTTCTGCTTTTGCTCCTGCTGTGTGTGGAATTGCACACACAGACCAGTCATGTGACTATCACTGAAAACCAAGACCCACAGCATTTGATCACTGGATTTACAGAAATCATTTAAAGGTGACGTAGAACATCTTTTTAAAATATGTAATATAAGTCTAAGGTGTACCCTGAATGTGTCTGTGAAGTTTCAGCTCAAAATACCCAATAGATTTTTTTTTATTCATTTTTTTAACTGCCTATTTTGGGGCATCATTAAATATGCGCCAATTTATGCTGCGGCCCCTTTAAATGCTCACGCTCCCCACCCACAGAGCTCGCGCTTGCCTTAAACAGCATAAACAAAGCATCACACAGCTAATATAACCCTCAAAATGGATCTTTACAAAGTGTTCATCATGCAGCATGTCTAATCGCGTAAGTATGGTATTTATTTGGACGTTTGCATTTGATTCTGAATGAGTTTGAGGCTGTGCTCATTACACACTGTTGGAGAGATTTATAAAGAATGAAGTTGTGTTTATGAATTATACAGGACTGCAAGTGTTTAAAAAATGAAAATAACGACAGTCTTGTCTCCGTGAATATAGTAAGAAACGATTGTAACTTTAACCACATTTAACAGTACATTAGCAACATGCTAACAAAATATTTAGAACACATTTAGACAATTTACAAATATCACTAAAAATATCATGATATCATGGATCATGTCAGTTATTATTGCTCCATCTGCCATTTTTCGCTATTGTCTTTGCTTGTTTACCTAGTCTGATGATTCAGCTGTGCACAGATCCAGACGTTAATACTGGCTTGTCTAATGCTTGAACATGGGCTGGCATATGCAAATATTGGGGGCATGCATATTAATGATCCCGACTGTTACGTAACAGTCGGTGTTATGTTGAGATTCGCCTGTTCGTCGGAGGTCTTTTGAACAAATGCGATTTATATAAGAAGGAGGAAACAATGGTGTTTAAGACTCACTGTATGTCATTTCCATGTACTGAACACTTGTTATTTAACTATGCCAAGATAAATTCAACTTTTAATTCTAGGGCACCTTTAACTCTTGAGAAGTGTTTTCTCTAGTAAATATCTGTATTTATTTTTAAATTATTTATTTTAATTTTTATGAATTCATTAATAGCTTTTCACTGAACTCACAAACCCCTGCAGTTATTTCATCAACCCCAGTCTGGGAAACCCTGATGTAAGGTAAAGTTGGTAGTCAGCCAGAATAATACTTTCACTGTCGCCACTCCCTCGGCGGCCAAACTGGGGACGTGTATTTGCTGCCTTCTATCGCTAAGTGGCGCTATAATCACAGTCTTTGAAAAGTTACAAAGTGAACGTGTCAGTTCATTAATCTGCCGCGACTCTTTGAGAGCTGTGGTAGCAGATGAATTCAATTGAAACATTGTGGTTAAATAAATTCATAATCACAGTGCTGAAATTACAGTACCAATGTAGAACTGAAAATAAATGTAGGCGTTTATTGTTTGCATTGAATATACGCAAAGTAAATGTAAGTGTTTAAGGAAAGTGAACTCTGTGAGCCCAGATTTTATGTATAATTAGAAATGCATGTCAAAAGGTTGTGTCTTATACTTTGTTTTCTTTGTTTTTGTGGCTAATATTTAATGCACTTCATGTTGCTGATAACAAAGAGTGGAATATATTTTCTTTCTCTTTGTATTTTTATATCAATATGGTGCAAGATTGTCCTATTCAAATCAATGTGGAAAACGAGTTAGGTCAAAAGTAATCAAAAACTACTCAGAAGGCATTACCTAAAATGAGTAATCTAGATTACATTACTAACTACATTTTTTGTCATGTCATTTGGAACTAATAACTTACTTCAATTTATAAGTAATCTGCCCAGCACTACATGAGCAGTCAAACCACGAGGGCCCAGTTTGCACAGGCTGTATCTTTTTGCAGTGGTCACATTAAACATGGCTCAGCATGAATCTGTTAACATCACCTACAGGCCCTTGAGAAAATCAAACATCTGTGCCATACTATATTTAAACATGCCACTGCTTCTCTAACAGACAAGGAAGAAAAAAAAAATGAACAAGTGAGAATGAAAGTAGGACATTCACAACCCTACAGCATTCCTATTACAAAAAGAAAGACAGTGAGAAGAGATTGTTCTGGTGTTCGTGTAAGATGCTGTCTCAACAGAACGTGCTGCTAATATCACAGAACCTTTTACGTTCACAGTGGTCACAAGCCACGTTCAGATGATGTTAAAACAAATGATCCCAAGGCTAATGATGCTGAATGCACATAATATAAAATAAGCAAGGAACCGTTCATACAGAATGAGTTCTTGTGTTCAAAAGCAGCTAGATGAGAAGCAACACAATGGAACAAAATGCAGGGGTCTCAAGACGCATTGGTTCAATTGTTAACTACTTTCAAGTAGTTTGTTTTTATAGACCAAAGGTTAAAAATATTGCTCAGTTATATTCTTCAAGTGATATGGAAATATATTGACATCTAAAGCCACTTTTTGCCTGATTTGCTCATTCGAGACAATGCCTTTAAATTATCTTCAGTCTTCCAATACTAACAAATGCAAATCATTATCTTCATTTAATGTAATTAATTAAAAAAAAAAAAAAAAAAGTAATTAATTGATTGATTGATTGATTGACAGACATTTCAACTTTAAACTCTTTCCTATACCACACAGCAATCCTTAACTTTTCTCAGCCTTAAGTAACCCAGAGACCAATTTTCAAGATATCACACCACAGTTTCACAGGCTTTAAATGTGATCTTGTCCATCGAATGAACACATTTTTGGTTTATTTTTGGACTCTTCCTCATATAAAGCTATTGTGTGGCTCCAGAATATTGTGTAATTTTGACTACTATATTTTTATGCCCAGTTTCACAGACAAGGCTTAAGCCTAGTCCTAGACTAAAACGGATGTTTGAGCTGTCTTAACTGAAAGCAACTTGCACTGGCTTATCTTAAAATATGTCAGTGCCATTGTTGTATCTTAAGATGCACATCAGTAATGTTTTTTTTCTAACACATGTATACAAACCAGATTCCAAAAAAGTTAGGACACTGTACAAATTGTGAATAAAAACAGAATGCAATGATGTGGAAGTTTCAAATTTCAATATTTTATTCAGAATACAACATAGATGACATATCAAATGTTTTAACTGAGAAAATGTATCATTTTAAGGGAAAAATAAGTTGATTTTAAATTTTATGGCATCAACATCTCAAAAAAGTTGGGACAAGGCCATGTTTACCACTGTGTGGCATCCCCTCTTCCTTTTATAACAGTCTGCAAACATCTGGGGACTGAGGAGACAAGTTACTCAAATTTAGGAATAGGAATGTTGTCCCATTCTTGTCTAATACAGGCTTCTAGTTGCTCAACTGTCTTTGGTCTTCTTTGTTGCATCTTCCTCTTTATGATGCGGCAAATGTTTTCTATGGGTGAAAGATCTGGACTGCAGGCTGGCCATTTCAGTACCCGGATCCTTCTTCTACGCAGCCATGATGTTGTAATTGATGCAGTATGTGGTCTGGCATTGTCATGTTGGAAAATGCAAGGTCTTCCCTGAAAGAGACGACATCTGGATGGGAGCATATGTTGTTCTAGAACTTGGATATACCTTTCAGCATTGATGGTGCCTTTCCAGATGTGTAAGCTGCCCATGCCACACGTACTCATGCAACCCCATACCATCAGAGATGCAGGCTTCTGAACTAAGCGCTGATAACAACTTGGGTTGTCCTTGTCCTCTTTAGTCCGGATGACATGGCGTCCCAGTTTTCCAAAAGAACTTCAAATTTTGATTCGTCTGACCACAGAACAGTTTTCCACTTTGCCACAGTCCATTTTAAATGAGCCTTGGCCCAGAGAAAACGCCTGTGCTTCTGGATCATGTTTAGATATGCCTTCTTTTTTGACCTATAGAGTTTTAGCCAGCAACGGCGAATGGCACGGTGGATTGTGTTCACGACAATGTTTTTGGAAGTATTCCTGAGCCCATGTTGTGATTTCCATTACAGTAGCATTCTTGTATGTGATGCAGTGCCGTCTAAGGGCACGAAGATCACGGGCATCCAGTATGGTTTTCCGGCCTTGACCCTTACGCACAGAGGTTGTTCCAGATTCTCTGAATCTTTGGATGATATTATGCACTGTAGATGATGATAACTTCAAACTCTTTGCAATTCTGAGAAACTCCTTTCTGATATTGCTCCACTATTTTTTGCCGCAGCATTGGGGGAATTGGTGATCATCTGCCCATCTTGACTTCTGAGAGACACTGCCACTCTGAGAGGCTCTTTTTATACCCAATCATGTTGCCAGTTGACCTAATAAGTTGCAAATTGGTCCTCCAGTTGTTCCTTATATGTACATTTAACTTTTCCGGCCTCTTATTGCTACCTGTCCCAACTTTTTTGGAATGTGTAGCTCTCATGAAATCCAAAATGAGCCAATATTTGGCATGACATTTTTTTTTATATGTTATCTATATTCTGTTGTGAATAAAATAAGTTTATGAGATTTGTAAATTATTGCATTCCTTTTTTATTCACAATTTGTACAGTGTCCCAACTTTTTTGGAATCGGGTTTATATAAGATACTTAAATGTCCTAATTTAAGGCTGCATCCTTTGAAGGACTCAGACTTCAAAGGCCATGAAGGTCAGACAGAGTGCTGTTAAATGGGATGGTCTAGCCTACGAAGGCCTGTTCTTGTCGCCTAGCAACTGTGACAGCTGCCGTTGATGAGTGGCAGTAATGTTTTTATATTTAACTGCCTAAAAACAAAACAGGGTTCAAAAGCTAAAAAAATCTGTTCACTTTGGTCTACTTATGTACATAATAAAGAGTATAAACTATATAAAATCGCATCTTGGTAAGATTTGTGAACATTTGAACCACTTTATATTTTGTTTTTACATTTGTGCAGTGGATACATTAGATTATTCAAGTAAGTAGAACCCAATACTTACATATAAAGGTTCAGTAGGCGATTTCTGAGAACCCTGTTGAAAGTGGATCGGACCGAGCAGCACAACACACTTGTAGCCAATCAGCAGTAGGGGGCGTGTCCACTAATTATGGGGGAGGAGAGAGTGAGCTGTGAGTTTTGCTATAGAACCAAGATATGCTGTTGTTACAATGTTAGCTATAGTAACAGGACACAGTGTCATTAATGTATTATTTTCCTTTGCTTCTGCTATGATAAAGAGACATGCACTTTTGCATTTAGTGTTTGTGCATTTTGGGGGCGGAGCAATGAAGGGAGGGGTATGCTTTTTTGGGTTGATTTCAAATATCAACAGTGTTTCTCAGAAATTGTTTACTGCACCTTTTAAAAGTGTAATCTGGCAATTTCTCAAAAAAAAAAAAAAATCCTGTTGTCACAATCAATCAACCGGCGCACAATGAATTCTGAAGTAGAGTAGAACGCGAACTTGTGAAGGATCCATCTGTTGTATTCATCATTGCCCGTGAAAAGGACACATTTCGATGCCCTATTTGAATGGCGCAGTGACACAGTCGGTCTTTGAATGCGGCCTTTGAAGGATGCAGCCTCTAAATTGGGATGCAGCTAACTAAGGCCTAATCCTGGCTTAATCTAAGCCTCGTCTATGGGACAAGACCTTAATGTATGATACTAGTTTTGCAGTGTTGCTATTATTATCAATTTCATTATCTGAATTGAAGCCAAAATAAAATAAATATTATATAAAATAGTTAAGCTTAAAGAAACTTAAATTAAATTAAGGCTATTTTGTCTTGGTAACTGAAATAAAGTAAACTGAAATAAAAAATATTAATTGTATGGGAGAGTATCTTCTTCATTTTCTTTGAAAATTAAGTATGTGTGTGTGTGTGTGTGTGTGTGTGTTCCACAGAAGAAATCGGTTTGGAACAGTACGAGTCAATGATAACACAATGTTAATTTTTGGGTAAACTAACCCTTTAAAGGTCACATTTTAAAAATAATGGACCATGCAAAGGCTGTAATAATGATCTATTATAGAGTGGCTTTACTAAACTGCCCTCTCTCTTCTATTACAAATAATAAGGCTCATAGACTTCACTTAAGTGGGCCTAAAGTGCCCATATTTAGCTTCATTACTCTTGGGCCGCTGTGCTGACTGCTTTGGACGCTCTGTTATGTTATGCTATATAACCTTCTTGTCAAACCGATCCACTCTGAATGGTATCCTTCACAGTTGCCATGACTTTGGCTGTGATTGATTTCTCAGTGTCTTTTCTGACAGCTTCAGTCCTGCACACTGAAATGGCAGAAATGTTTGGACCTTCACCCTCTTTATGAGACGGTCTATTCTTCAGCGTTAAAGATGCTCTTCCGCTTGCTTATGCAATGAAACTTAAACTGCCTTTGGTTTTGTGCTTTTGTGCTAAATCAATGCCTGAAAGCCTTGAGCAAGCAACTTGACAATCTCACTTTCACAGTTCTTTCAGATCAGAGATGAGTGACATTTCTTCATTAAAAGACAACAAGAGATTGCAACAGCGTGTGCATATGATGAGTCATTGACAAAATGACATGCTGTAACATGTTAACTGGTACACTCTTAAAAAAAAAAAAAAAGTTCTATAATGGCATCTATGGTTCCATGAAGGACTTTTGACATCTGTGGAACATTTCCCTTCCACAAAACATTATTTATAATAGAAAAAAATTTTCTTTAGATTATTAAAATGTTCTTCACACACTCTTAAAAGTAAAGGTTCTTTATTAGCATTGATGGCTCCTTGAAGAACCTTGATGCAAATGAAAAATATGACTGCACACTCACTTGCAAACAGTTTATTCTGGTTTTTTTAGAATGATTAATTGATTGATTGATTGTATATTCAATTGGGATTAATTGTATGCACCTGTTGATGACTGTCTATTTATACTCTCTTTACTCTGAGCGAAATTACACCTTGACAAAGGCTTTTTGCCGAAACGTTGGTGAATAAACTGTCATATTTTTCATATACGTTGCATTCATTTTTTCTTTTATTCCTTGAAGAACCTTTAACATTCATGGAAACTTTTCATTCCACAAAAGGTTATTTATAGTGGAAAAGGTTCTTTTAGGTTATTAAAATGTTCTTTACACTAATAAAAATGGTTCTCTTTCAAGAACTGTTCACTGAAAGGTTCTTTGAGGAACCAAAAAATGGTTCTTTTATGGCATCGCTGTGAAAACCCAGTTTGGAACCTTTAAAGAATGCATTAGAAAACATGGTTCTTTTAAAGGGCACCTATTATGCAAAATTCACTTTTACATGGTGTTTGACCATAAATGTGTGTTGGCAAGAAACATAAGTGTTCTGTTGTGGGATGTAATAATGAACATAGTAGTTTTCACTTACTTCCGACATCAGAGCCACTGAAAACGCAGTGGATGGATTTTATTTACGAAGGAAAGGCGCCACTCAAAATTCCAAATTTTTGACTGACTGTTTTGAGAACGAGGGTCAATTCAAAGCAGGTCTTGCTTCAAAGTTAATCCTCAAGTGTGGATCGTTGCCTACTGTTCGCGATCCAACGTCACCTCCAGAAGAAGTAAGTGTATTTAATGTTTTTTTGAGCAAATAGTCATTTCAGTCGATGTCAGCCAATTCAATAACAAATGCGTCTAAAGTTGTTGTCGTCGTCGTAGAATGTCTGTGTATATAATTTAAACCTTGTTTGTATAGTGTGTATCCACACGTATATATATATATTTTTTAAAGATATTGTATTAAAAACTGTGTATGTTTACTTAGCAAACGTTATCACAGTATTTGTGTTTGTAGTTTCAAAAAATTGCGCGAACGTTATCACAGTGTGTGTGTGTGTCTGTTGCACATCCATAATTGCAAAGGGGACGCGATTAAAACTCTATAAGTACATAAATGTATCAAATAACCATTCAGAGACGTCCTGCTCCATTCTCAATTGTGTTTCTTCTGCTGGAGTCTCTTCATCATCTGGGTCTGATTCCGGTTCAAACATGTACGGCTGAATGCCATTCAAAACAGCGGGTCTCTCACTCTCAGCCATTCTGCTTCTACCGACTGTTTATTGCCATAGGTATGCAAGTTACGCCCTCATCCAAAGGCAGGGCGGGGATATGCAGCTCATTTATATTTAAGGTGGTACACACCAAAACAGCTCTTTTTAAAACAGGCCCCAAAAATGACATTTTCAAATGGTTATAATAAATTAACTGTGGGGTATTTTGTGCTGAAACTTAACAAATACATTCTGGGGACACCCAAGACCAATATTACATCTTGTAAAAAGGGGCATAATAGGTGCCCTTTAAGAACTGTTCACTGAAAGGTTCTTTTGGGAACCAAAAATGGTTCTTCTATGGAATTGCTCTGAAAAAACACCCTTTTGGAACCATTATTTTTGAAGAGTGTGGTGCGCTTCCACTCCTGAGCAGTAGGGGGCAGTGTAGGCAAGGCTCTCCTGCGTTTCTCCCTTCCAGCACATTGATTCTGTGGAGACTCTGGGGATTGGAGCTCAGACAAGGCTGAGAGTGGCTCAGAGCCTGCATTGTTTCTACTTTTATCCCAGGCCTTCCTTTCTTCCATTGCTTTACATATTTCTACCTTGACTAAACAAGGAACAGGGGAAGTTTTCAGGGAAGCTCTGGAGAGGAAGAGCTCAGTTTAATTGCTCGGAGCTGTTCACATGCATAAATACATGTCTAAAATGGGAGGACGAGTCCCAGATGCCAATTTCCTTCGTATTACCCCTTCATAAGCCCCCTGCGCACCAGTATTCTGTGATTCACCGTACATCTCATATGAATAATGTTCATGATGAGAGGTTGTAAATTTGCCCAGATCAGCATCCCACATCAAGGCTCTTTTTGCTACGGGCAGCTTACTGATTCAATAGGAAGTGTTTACGCAATGATGCATTCACATTTTCTCATTTGTGTGACGGTGAGTCAGATCTCATCAGCCATCATCAGCCTGACCACTGATGATCTAACATCTTCCAACATCTACTGGAAAGCCTTACCAGAAGATTGGAGATGCTAGTCTCTAATGCAAGGTTAATGCCTATGATTTTGAAATATGTGGTATCCACATACTGTTATGTAAATATAATCTTCTCAGATTATAAGTGTTTAAATAGAAAATTCATAAGTCAAATCTAGTACTGGAAACCAGACAGTTTGATTTCTAGTTTACCTGATGTTACAGAGTGCATTTATAGTTAGGTTAAGATTATTTTTAGTCATATAAATGCAGCCTTGAAGAGACTTCTTTCAAAAGACTTCCCCCAAGCAGCTTCAGAGCACCTCGTATCGCACGCCTCAGGACCGCCAGTGATTAACACCACTGAAACTGCTGTTGACACAACACTGAAACACACAACATTATTTCACCATTGTCTTTCCAAGATAAACAGTTACTACGTTTACATGGACAGCAGTAATCTAATTATTGTCCTTATTCTGAATAACACAATATTTTGATTAAAGGGATAGTTTCACCCAAAACATCATCATTTACTCACCCTCAAGTTGTTCCATACCTGTATAAATGTCTTTGTTCTGCTGTACACAAAGGAAGATATTTGGAAGAATGTTTATAACCAAGCAGATCTTGTGTAACCCCTCTACCCAGGTCCTACTCTCCCCCCTCAGTGTGGACCTCGAACCTGGGTTTCCGGCGTGGGAGTAGGGTGCTCTAACAAGGAGGCTAAAGGCTGCAACCTCTAGTGTCAGTCGCTAGAGCATCTCTTGAGATCAGAGGATTGAGGTTTACTCGCCCAGCGACTACTAGCTGGCCTCCGTTACGCTTGCCCCCCATTAACTACCATAGTAGGGAAAAAAAATACTATGGCAATCAATGGGGGGCGAGATCTGCTTGGTTACAAACATTTTTCCAAATATCTTCTTTTGTGTTTAGCAGAACAAAGAAATGTATACAGGTTTGGAACAACTTGAGGGTGAGTAAATGATAGAATTTTCATTTTCAGGTGAACTATTCCTTTAAGGTGTTTGCATGAGTTGCTTTTAGAATATTCGTTTCATGTTCCTATTTTACATAGAACATAGATCGATTAATGGCAAATGTCATTACATCCCCATGCCACGTCAACATTCCCTCCAGAATTTCACGTATCAACAATCAGTTCGTCTTTGTTATGGTACACAGTTTTGGGGTGTTTCATTTTTAATTTTATGAAAACTTCAGGTGCAATTATTTGTCATGCTATATGTGCAAATAGACAACGACGGATACAAATTCTCCAGCAACAAGCTTCCTCTGTACCTTCATTCAGCAACATTTTATTCATGCCACTGTGACAAACTCAGAGGTACTGGATGAGAAATGAGAGGAATAATGGAACTTCCATTATGGAACTTCCATAATGCGACTAAAATAGGAATACTCCACATGTCTTAATTCGATTTGTGATTACTTCAAGTATGACTTTAGCCAGATTAAGATAATCAGAAATCACTGTTTACATGGTAGTTTCTTAAAGTATTTTCTTAATTGTGTTAATATTGAAATATTGTTGTCCATGTAAATGTACTGAGTGTCACTTTTAAGGAAATAGCCTCACCACTGATGATCTAACATCAGTTCTGTCATGATAACTCTACAAGTGTTTGGCATAGTAATGTGACTGTGACTGTTGATTATTGCTGCTGCTGCAGAGCAAGTACAGGACTTGCTACTGCCAATACATACATGACACTGCTGAGAGCAAGTAAGACATGCTGCTGCTGTACAATATAGCATAAATGAATTACCCATAGCAGATCTATACAGGTGGAGCTGGGGGAGGTGGAGGGTTTCTGAAAGCGTGCTGCAACTGCTACAGCAAATGCTGACCAAGTATATGAAACAATCAGCTGTGCCTTATAGAGAATGATGTGATTGCAAGCAGTTTGATTTAAGGACCTATCAGCCTGCACCATCTAGAGTTTCATGACAGAACTTTGTTTTTCTCCAAATTATTAGTCAATGAGACCCAAACTGTTAAGCTTCAAAAAGAACAGAAGTTTATACTTAAAGGGCACTTTACACAACAATGATATACTAAAAATGGAAAAGTTTTTCCTTTGCATTTTTCGTGTACAGACGACAACGTTGTCAAAACGATCCCCATTCATATGGATCTGCAAAAACTAATAAAATCTGTATTCTGCTGCCAGGCCAGTAGTTGCCGTTGTCACTTTGTAAAGAAACACAACGTGCCTATAGACTGAACATGTCACAGATTTTTTTTTTTTTTACATTAATGGACAATAATGGTATTGTTTTAAAAAGGGACACTTTGAAGCCAGTTTTCAAATTTTGCATTTTCAGGCCACCAAAACGTTGTTGTCATGTAAATGAATGGCCAAAACGCTTAAAAAGTTCAGTTTTTAGTTGAAAATGGGGTTGTGTAAACGACCCCTAAGAAATGAATAGCACTTTTGACAAACATGATTAAAAAAATGTAAACATGAGACTCTTGTCCTTGAAAAAGTTTTTAAGTTTATACTACTACTATGCTCAAGTATTATGATTCATTATTATAGTTAATATAATTATAAGATAGCTTAATTATTTCCAATTATAAATTTTATAGTTATTATGATAATGAGAGAAAACAATGAAAGAAACAAACCACTGAAAACAACAAAAATTGCTGATTGCACCTTTGAAAATAACATACTTTCGCTAGTAAGACCGTGGTTTAAATCTGGCCTGCAAAGACAAAATAAGCAAAGTGGATTAAAAAAAAAAAAAAAAAAAAAATATATATAATAATAATAATAATAATAATAATAATAATAATAATAATAATATTATATATATATATATATATATATATATATATATATATATATATATATATATATATATATATATATATATATATATATATATATATATATATATAAAAGCTGCATTAGCAAAAAAGTAACGTGAAGTTTGTATTTGCATGTTGTAAGTTTTCTAAAGTGACAATCATTTTGTATGATTTAAACAAATCAAAATTTAAACCTTTGTTCACTCTCAAAATCCAGACAACACTGAAAGTGCACAGAATTTTCATTTTTCATAAATTATTCCTTTAAAATATTGTCCTATCACTATAGACAACTTTGCATGTGCAGAGTAATCCCTATTGAGACCATACCAGCAGTGTTTGCGTTAACAGTCCAGCTTGTTAATCGTTTGGCTAACATTGCGATGTTCAACATCAAAAACAACATAGATGTGTGTTGTATCCAATGCTGGAGTCAAATTAAACCAGTTATATTCTCTCGGGAAACTGACTAATCGCGAGCCCAAGATTACATCTCTACATTACTCTCCGATTATAAAGCTGTTTCTTGTCCTTCTTGTATGTTTAGACTCCTGGCTAGCAAGCATAGCCGCTGGTTTGTGGTGGTACTGTGCCCACCTTCGGCCTTGGCAAAGGACGTGGCACTAACCTGAGGGCGCTTGGCACATCCACACAGTGGCTGCTATCTAGCCCAGCGCCCTCCTGCCGCTCCCCGCTTCTTCGCTCTGCTTCCCGGCATTAATTAAACTTGGATGCAGCTGAAGAGCTGCGGTTAATACCCGCTGAAACCTCGGCACCTGCTACCCTCCAGAGACACCCCCACGGTGAAGTCATGAATAAAATTCATGTTGGAGTTTGGGATTAGTCAACTTCTCATTTTTTCTGACCCTTAAAACGTCCTGGACTTTAATAGACATTTGTTGACATGACAAACATAGTGGGATTTCTACTTGCATTTCTCCAGTTTTAATGATTTAACTGTCCTTGGATATCAAAGGATAGATTAGACTTTTTGTTTGTTTGTTTGATTGAGTTCGAATTTTACAAGCACACTCAGTAATGTGTTCCTAGTTAAAAAGAGTTATGCTCAATTATTATGATAAATTATATAATGAGATTATCATAACTCTTTTGAATTATAGTACAATTCGGTTCAAGTGTGCGAGCTGTACGTTTGTTTTGTGTTTTTGAAACATCTCATGCTCACCCAGATTGCAATTATTTGATTAAAAACAGTAAAAACTGTAATTTTGTGAAATACTATTACAATGTAAAATAATTTCTTTTCTATTTCATTATATTTTAAAGCGGAACTCAGTAAGATTTGCGAAGCTCCCCCTACAGGTTCCTTCAGTGAATCACACTGTCCTAAATACTCCAAGTGCAGCTCTGCACTACAACGACTACAACGCTCACCAGCGCAGTAGTTTTGCAAAAACAGTACGAGAAAGAGGAGGTGGGTGATTTGCAAATACAGTACACTCAATGGAGGTGGATAATTTTCGAAATTGTCTTATAAAGTCATTATATATACATGGTTTTTGAATTACCTTAAAGCATTTTGTCACTCTTGCGTGAACGCGAACATGAGGCGAGATTGTGTCGGGTCGGCGCAGCTCAACTTGCAAGTGCTGTTTTTTGGCGTAGACGATGCCAGAGGGGGTTAGTGCACGCCTCAAACACACCACTACAAGTCAATTAACCATCGTAAGGACTTAGAAAACTATTTATGAAGATAAAAAAAGTTACTTGGTTCTGCTTTAAAGTATAATTGTCAAAGCTAAATTTTCAGCATCATTTAGCATCAGTCTTCAATGTCACATGATCCTTCAGGAATCATTCTAATATGCTGATTTGCTGCTCAAGAATTTTTTTTTATTATCAATGTTGAAAACAGTTGTGCCGCTTAGTTTTGTGGAGTCCGTGATACATTTTTCAAGATTCTTTGATTAATTGAAAGTTCAAAATATTTATTTTAAGCAATGTAAGCTTTCTTTACTGATTGTCTTACTAAATAAAAGTATTCATTTCTTTTAAAAAACTAAAATCTTACTGACCCCAAACTTTTGATTGGTGTAAATGATAAATATCATACATAATATGGTTAATATGATAAAGAGAGAAACATACCAGCACCAAAAATGCCTTAAAAAAAAATAAAAAATAAAAATCTTGGATTCAGTACCAACAGATTCTTACATTACACACATTTTATTGAAAACAAACAGCTGCAGCATGAAGCAAATATAATGCATCCTAGCTGATAAGTGTCAGTATAAAGTAAAAAAAAAATTACACATGAGTGCATATAAAAAATAATATGCTTTGGACAAGTAAGAGCAGGCTTTAAATCTGGCCTGCAAAAGCAAAATAGTTAAACATGCATATTAAAACAAGCCATTTCAATCACTTACTGTAAATCTAATCAAAATGCGTGTATACACAAAAATAATTGAAATCCTTTCTGGCTTTCATAAACTGATTAAATCAGAGTTAAAGCTGTGAAGTTACCTTATTCTCATCTGGTGTAAAGGAACTGGGCCAAGTGATGTACCAGAAGCTAAATGCCTTGAGTATTCTTCCTCCTGTAAGGGTTTACACCTTTCCTAATTTAGCAACACTGATCCAAACCCCATCCCTCCTGTTGGCGGAACTCAACAAAGATCAGTTTTACTTCAGCTGCAGAAGATCGAGTTTGAAAAGCATTCATGCACAGACACATTCATGTGCTTATTCTCTCCTTTTCTAAAGAAGGCAGTTTGGAATGTAATACTGATAGACATTAAAACAAGTAGTTTTAGAAATAAATATTTTATTTGATTCAACATAGAATTTATAAACTTTTAGGCTACAACGGCCATGATTTTTTTTCAGAAGCTGCTTCTGAATTGGTATTTAGATATATTTACAAACCAAAACAGTTTGCTTACCAACATAAATCTTCAATAAATTCTAAAAGAAAGAAGAGAGAATGTTTTTCCTGAATAACCGCTGGGTGTGAATAGTTCTCAAAAGAACGTCACCTCATCTTCTCTGACAGGCGCCCTGCACGTGCAGCTGACATAAACCACACTTTCAGTAAACAAAAAGAAAATCCTATCCAGTGGTGAAGTGTTTTCTGTGTTGACAAATCTTTTGCAATGTCCTAATAACAGTCGCGATTTGCACGCAACGCGTCAACGTCCGCTAATGTCCAATTTGCGACCTAATGACTCATTTGAACAGATTCATTTTAATGAATCATGACAACAACTGATCTGTCCACACGGTCTATAATAAATCATTTACTCAAACAACTCTGAAATGAGAACATAAGTGTGCTTACCCCATTTAGCAAGAGTGGTTAGTAAAATTAGCCTTAATAATCCACAATATTTTCAGGTTATTTAAATGACAATGTGTAGTAAATTAAGCCTACCTATAAAATCAGTTCGTTTAGACTGGAGTGAGGTGAAACCAGAACAAAGCAAGTTGTTGTTAGCTAGGTGCATTCAATTGTATTTGATAGAAAATTATATTATTAGTTAATATAACTTCTAAATGCTACTTTTTAATACTTTTCAGGTTTAGCAGAAAAGCATCTTCTCTTACAAAGCTATAAAATCACTTTTTCTTTTTTTTTTTTTGCAAAGAAGGCAAGAAAGAATTACAGTGAGAGTGACGGGTACTATTGTCAGTATCGGGCTCGCAGATCACATGGGTAGTAGGGCACTTTTTACTGTTTTTGTGGATGACCACCAAAGACCATTTTTGACCCAGGAAAAACCCTGCATTGATTCATTTGAATTGAAATATTTAATACTTTCACAGCAAAAAATTATGTATGCAATTAATTTAGATTAATTAATCACAGAGTATGTAATTAATTAAATTAAAAATTTTAATTGATTGACAGCCCTAATTATTATATTATAATCTATAAGAAGTTCCGGGTAAAAATGTCCCCCACAAAAAGTACTAGGAACACTAGGAACTAGGAACTTTAGGGGGTGGGTTCGAACCAAAACAGACTTTAAAAAACAATGGTTGAAATAAAATGCTGCGTGGAGTCAACCAATCAAAATTCTGAATGAACTCAACCAATCAGGATGTTCAGCACCCAAGTCCCACCCCCGAAAGTTCCGGAACTTTGAAAAAGTACTACTTAGTGAGCAGGGACTTTCAGAGGGGGAATTTTTTACCTGGAACTTAATGTAGACCATGGTTCCTGCGGTCGAAACACACCGAGTACTACCCCAAAGTTCCTAGTTGCTGGGTAAAGTTTCTGCGGTGGAAACGCGGCTTTGTTTGCTATTCGAATCAATAAAAATACGACAGATGGACCAACGACGAGGTTCAGGCTTTATGAAGCTTGTTATGCGGAGGACGAAATCCAGCGGGAACTGGAAAATCATGCACAGTCCTACGTCACTGGACTAATTTGCCTAATCTTCACGATACTTCAATGTTTACAGAATATTTGCCTATACATATAGTACATACCACATATTACAGAAACAGTAAGTACTGTATGATATATGACATACTAAAGATAGCCATAGTCAAAGTTGTATGTTGTGTTGTGTGTTTGATTAGAGAGTTATTCTGAAACTAAAGCCCTGGGAATGATAAATTAATTCACAACACAAACACTGGAATTAAACACACTGGTATGTCCCAGAATGACCAATTACACATTAACCAAACCTAAGCCTATTCTAATTTATTCACCAGATGCTTGCAATATAATTGTAGTCGAACAATCTGATTTGAGCTTGTTAGCAAACTAATTCATTCATTACAATTTCCCCGAGCCGACAGACACTGAATCCACATTCACAGCTCTGAATAGTCTATTCATTAGAAGTTGTGCAGCACTGTCAAACTGCATTGTATACCTGCTGCAGTCACTGACAGTATGCAAACACACAACTTTTAAATGGGGCAGTAAAGAATCGAAGTACAAGCTCATCATACAGAGAAAAGACCAATATCCTGTGTCTGTATAAGAAGATGAGCTAACAGCAGACTCACCTTTGACCCATAAACAGGAAAAGCATAGTCACAAGATGCTTTTAGCATATGCACTTAACAAATCCTCGGATAGCACTCAGTTTAAAAGCTTCTTATTTTCAAAGCCTTCCTCTAGTGTATGTTTGACAGGTCAGATGTTATCCTACTATCTTATCCTCTAGTACTTTTCCTCAAACAAAAACTTTTCCTATTTAATATTTGTATTGAGCACTTGTAAAACAGGGATGTTTGTTGATACTGAATTGCTCAAATGTATTATTTGTATATCATACAAATGATTAATGATTAACATATCATTGTAATGTAGGCTGCCACATAATAGTCAACTAACTGTTAGTCGACAAGAAAAGGCTTAGTCACAAAAAAAAAAAAAAAATCCACAGGAAGTCTGTGACGAACAGATCGTTAATAGCAGGTTTAAAGGACAGTACATCCAAACGCTCAATTCAATTCAATTCACATTTATTTGTATAGCGCTTTTCACGATACATATCGTTTCAAAGCAGCTTTACAGAGAATGCATGTCAACATTACAATTTAAAGAATGCAGTTAGCAAATAATGTAATAATTTAGGCAATTAATTTACAGTCACTGATAGCAGTTTAACTGAAAGTAGAAGCAATGAGCTCCTGGAAAATGAATTACATATTAACAATAATTATAGGATATATAGAAATTTGGGATTTTGAATTTTTAGAAATTTGCTCACCTGTCATTCATCGACCTCAAATTTGGCTTATCATCTAAAACATGTAAGTAGTAGCAACTTTACATGGCCGCTCGCTTTAAAATGTGGGCTTTCAAGTGTTTGTGCGGAGTGTGAAAGCTAAATAGTAGCACGCTTATTGCATGACAGCTAACGTGGAGGTGCCGGTGCAATCGTCACTTGCACTTACAATACTCATTCATTTTTGGTCATACAGATAAGTGTAATACATCTTTTGAATCGGTAAGGAGTCTGCTTTTATTTGTGTGCACTCACAATAACAACAAAACGTTGTGCTTTTGTAAAATAATGAAAGCAAATGGGGTGCACTTTATGCCATCTCCCTCAATCTCCTTGCTGTTTTTCCCCAACGCATTCATAATCATTACTTTTGCCGGTGTGCTGTGGCAAGCTTTATGTGTGTGCTTGAACGCTGATTTGGCTATGTAGATATTAAAGGCTCATTATTATGATATGGTTTATTAATAAACGTGCGATTAGTCGACTAATCGCTTAAAACGAACGACTACTAGTCAACCAGAAAAATCTTTAGTCAAGGGCAACCCTATTAAAATCAACATGGAATTTCAACTGTAACTCATTCTACTACTATAAGATGATGCACACTGTATATTCAAAGGTTTGGCGTCAGTAAGATTTGTTTTATGCATCAAATTGTGACCGTAAAGACATTTATAATGTTACAAAAGATTTCTATTTTAAAATAAATGCTGTTCTTTTGAACTTTCTATTTTGTAAAGAATCCTGGAACAAAAAACAGATCACAGTTTCCACAAAAATATGAAATAGCACAACTGTTTTCAACATTAATAATAATAAGGAATGTTTCTTGAGCAGCAAATATAAGCTTATTAGAATGATTTCTGAAGGATTATGTGACACCGAAGACTGAGTAATGACGCTGAAAATTCAGCTTTGCATCACAGAAATAAATTACATTTTAAAATATATTAAAATAGTAACCAGCTATTTTATATTGTAAGGATATTTCACAATATTACTGTTTTACTGTCTTTTTATCAAATAAATGCAGCCTTGGTGAGCATAATAGAGCATAAAATACTTACAGACCCCAAACTTTTGAACAGTAGACTGAAAAAAAAAAAAAAAGAAGCAGAACAGAACTTTTATATTTTCATTGATTGGATCTTAAAACGTGAGCAGATAGACTGTAGAGGAAAATAAGAGATCATCTAGTCAAGGTGTTTCGGAGGCAAACAAGACATTTTAATGGAACATTATG
Source organism: Megalobrama amblycephala (assembly GCF_018812025.1). Classification (NCBI taxonomy): domain Eukaryota; kingdom Metazoa; phylum Chordata; class Actinopteri; order Cypriniformes; family Xenocyprididae; genus Megalobrama; species Megalobrama amblycephala. Next base: position 29,943,898 of record NC_063047.1, read on the forward strand.
AAGGCAGTGGTTGCGGCTGAAATTGCATTCTCTGAATAGGTATGTATTTGCTGCACTGCCATTCACAGATCCTCTCCAGTGTCCTCATGGGATAGTGAAGTGTCCATTGGATGCACTGAATTCAGATATACTAGTCTTTTCACATACTATTTTTCACGTACTATATTGTAGGAAAGTTAAAGGGTTAGTTCACCCAAAAATGTCGAAAATAATGTCATTTATTACTCACTCTCATGTCGTTCTACACCCATAAGACCTTCATTCATCTTCAAAACACAAATTAAGATATTTTTGATTCAATCCGTTGACTCAGTGAGGCCTGCATTCACAGCAATGACATTTCCTCTCTCAAGATCCATAAAGGTAATAAAAACATATTTAAAACAGTTCATGTGAGTTCAGTAGTTCTACCTTAATATTATGAAATGATGAGAATACTTTTTGTACGCCAAAAAAAAACAAAAAAACGAAATGACTTTTCAACAATAAAGTGATTTCAAAACTTTACGAACCGAATCAGTGACTCGGATCTCCTATCAAATGGCTAAACTGCTGAAATCACGTGACTTTGGTGCTCCGAACAGCTGATTCGATTCGCAAAGCTCCGAAACAGTGTTTTGAAATTGGCCCATCACTATATTGTTTAAGTCATTATTTTGTTTTTTTGGCATACTCGTCATTCTCGTCACTTTATAATATTAAGGTAGAACTACATGAACTGTTTTAAATATGTTTTTAGTACCTTTATGGATCTTGAGAGAGAGGAAATGTCATTGCTTGGAATGCAGGCCTCACAGAGCCATCGGATTTAATCAAAATATCTTAATTATTGTTCCGAAGATGAATGAAGGCCTTACGGGTGTAGAACTACATGAGGGTGAGTAATAAATTAAATTATTTTCATTTTTGGGTGAACTAACCCTTTAAAAGTGCCCTAGAACTTTTTTTAAAAGATGTAATATAAGTCTAAGGTGTCCCCTGAATGTGTCTGTGAAGTTTCAGCTCAAAATACCCCATAGATTTTTTTTAATTCATTTTTTTAACTGCCTATTTTGGGGCATCATTATAAATGAGCCGATTCATGGCTACTGGCCCTTTAATTCTCGTGCTCCATGCTCACGGAGCTCGCGCTTGCCTTTAACAGTGCATAAACAAAGTTTACACAGCTAATATAACCCTCAAATGTATCTTTACAAAGTGTTCGTCATGCATGCGGCATGCATGCGTCAGATTATGTGAGTATTGTATACTGTTATATTGTTTACATTTGATTCTGAATGAGTTTGAGGCTATGCTCCGTGGCTAACGGCTAATGCTACACTGTTGGAGATTTATAAAGAATAAAGTTGTGTTTATGAATTATACAGACTGCAAGTGTTTAATAATGAAAATAGCGACGGCTCTTGTCTCCGTGAATACAATAAGAAACGATGGTAACTTTAACCACATTTAACAGTACATTAGCAACATGCTAACGAAACATTTAGAAAGACAGTTTACAAATATTACTAAAAATATCATGCTATCATGGATCATGTCAGTTATTATTGCTCCATCTGCCATTTTTCGCTGTTGTTCTTGCTTGCTTACCTTGTCTGTTGATTCACCTGTTCAGATCCAGATGTTACTGGCTGCCCTTGTGTAATGCCTTTCATAATGTTGGGAACATGGGCTGGCATATGCAAATATTGGGGGCGTACACCCCGAATGTTACATAACAGTCTGTGTTATGTTGAGATTCGCCTGTTCTTCGGAGGTCTTTTAAACAAATAAGATTTACATAAGAAGGAGGAAACAATGGAGTTTGAGACTCACTGTACAGTATGTCATTTCCATGTACTGAACTCATGTTATTTGACTATGCCAAGATAAATTCAATTTTTCATTCGAGGGCACCTTTAATTTCAGATGCATCCAAAGTTTTTGGCACCAAAGAATCATTCATACAAATACTAGAACGCTTCCTTGTTTAGCCATTGGTCAAAAAAAAAAATATATAGTCCCGTCCCAAAATCACGCCATTGATTAGTCCAATGATGCCAAAACCATTTTCACTTACTTAGAGATATGTTACTACAATCATGTTAAGCTAGGACTGAAGAGCGAATTTAAACATTTTTAAGAAGAAATCTTTTTTGATAAGAGCATAAATCTGAAAATAATTTCAAAAGCAAGGGTAATGTCCTTTACTTTCAGAGCTACTGCCATCCGCCACCACATGCTATGCAACCCTCAGCGGACCACGAGAAATGTTTTGAACAATATAGTGTCAAAAAGAATTCTGTTTCCCTCTACCGTTGGAACGAACATGAAATATGTGGGAAAAATAAATAACGTCTGCACAATGCCAACCCAGGGCAACATGAGAGAATGATTGTGCTTCAAAGCCACTGGAATATACAGTATTAACAACAGTGATATTGCAACACCTCCATTACAGGCCATGTTACATGAATCATTACCGCCAGTGACTTTTGATATTCGATTACATCCATCACAGAAGATTCAGAGAATAAAAACTCATTGCATGAACATTCATAGAAGCGCATAGTCAGGGGGCCGGCGCTTTACCCCTGAGTGTGCCGGCCGCTCCTTTAATCAAAGCTGACTTTTTTACGGCGCCAAGGGGATCCAGGGGAATCAAAATGTCATTATTCTGCAGGGATATGCTCAACGAACCTTGCTGACCTGTTGTGCTGTTAAAGTAGATGGTATACAGACAAGGTTTTAAAAGAGAAAAGTTCTCAGACAGCAGATGACTTTGAGTTTGTGAATGCACTCAATAGGTATTTTGAGACGTATCGGTATCTGAGACAAGGTGATGGCATTTAAGCCATTGACTCCACATATCAGTCTGGATTCCTTCACTACCCTTTCCTTCAGACCATTTCATATAATCACACGAATGTGTCCTCAATACAACAAGTTGAGCCAGAAATTAAGCTTATAACTCAATAAAGGAGTTACAAAACAGAAGAATCTGAGGTCAGATCTCTACCTTCAGACGTCTGCCGTGGTTCTGCTGAATAGATTCAAAGGTCTTTGAAGTGACTTCTGGGTTGTTCAGGCCACTTGTCTCCGCTAAGGGCTTCTGAGCACAGGCTGTCTGCGGCAGAAAAGGCTGTCTGGAAAAGTGAAAGAATGACACTGGCCTCGGCTTTGTATCTCAAAGTCTGTCTGGGCTGTTTAAAAACATCCGATGACAAGCATGAAGTCTGCTGAAATGTGTGTCTAGAAAGGAAAAGATTCAGGGAATGTGAGCAGAAGTAAACATGTGATGTTTTATAATACCGTTCTTAATGAAAAAGTTTGAGGGTGCCAAACCTCTGCCAGCAAGTCCTTTTTCAGGGTAATTAAATGTCATAAACATTGTGCACGCTTTATTGCACCCAGTAGATCTAAAGAGAACAGCAATTTGACAAAGTTCCTCTGAGGTCTACGATGCTGAAGAATTAATTCATTATTTGTAGGTTTTTTACTCTAAAATGAACAATCGTTAAGCAAGGATTCGATTTAATGTGTAAAGATTTGTACCTCTTGCAGCCAAAGTCTTCCACCGGCATCTGAATCCATTTACATACTTGTTTTGGAACACAGTAGTTAGTTTCTACCTAGTCATTGTCTGGGCTAACGAACCATACTAACAACCATAAGCTAGTATGACAATCTGGTAGCTGGTTTATTGAGGGATTGAGATGCTAGAAAGCAGCCATAGGATGTTCCAAAACCAAATCCAATACAGTAAGTCTAATTTCCCAGCAATTAACAAGCATGTAGTAGCATTTTTTGCACTAATTACAAGTAGGCTAAACATTAAACTAGCAGCTTTTGGGGGTAGTATAGGTATTGACCAGAATGTAATTAAATAACTAGCAGCTGACGCTCAGCATAATAAGATAACACAGCACCTCGTCTGGGAACTTTGAGAAGTAAAAATATCTTTTGAATTAAATTTTCATATTCTGTTGAAATATCTTTTCTTGCATTTTTTTTTGGGCATTATTGCTTTTTTTATTGACAGGACAGTGGAGAAAGGACTGGAAATAAAAAGAGGTGAACACCATAAGGAAATGACAAGACATACTTGCGTGAACTTGCGTCACCCACATGAGCACCACAGCTCGTGTCAGACCACTATTGCTAACCACGAGAGCATTCTTATTCCATGTCATTGAATAACATGCCATGAAACAAAGAAAGTTTGTATTATCTGTTTTCAGTCATCTATACCCTTGTGAAAAAGTAAACTTTAGATGATTTTTTAAAAGTACTTATTACTGTAAAAGAAAATCCTTAAATACAAAATGAATGTAATGTTTTTGAATACTTATTTCCATGTAATTTGCAATTAAATGAAAATGGTTTTGTCTTCATGTTTTGGATTTCATGTCTTTTATTTTGTAGTTTGTTTCATGTTGCTTGTTTGTGTCATGCTTCCCTTGCTCCTCATGTTCTCCCTTAGTCCATGTGTCATGTTCTGATTGGTTGTTTATGGTCATGTGGTTTTCAGTTCTGTTCTGTTATTGGTTCTCATGTTCCTTGTGTCACTTCCCTATTGGTTGTCTTAGTTCTTGTATTTAAAGCCATTAGGTGTGTTCGAGCTCATGCAGCGCCGCACAGACCGATCGGCAGCTGACTTGAAGGAGTGCATGCCGGTAAGAAATTTTGTCCGACTTGAGACAGCGCCGACACCATGTGACTGTGACGTATGGCTTCAAAGTACCACGAGAGTGATTCGAGATCAGTCGTCTGAGGCAGCCAGCGCAGTTTCTAAAGAGGAGAAGAGGCCTCCCTGACTGCACGCGGAAACTCTCGCGATCGGTTGCATCCGGCCACAGCCGATGTCGAACCAAGCGGCAACCTCCCCCAGTTTCTCGTGAAGCCAATAGGGAAGAAACTGCTATTCATCGACTGGCCGCTAGGGACAGGCTGCAAAAGGGAGCAGAATCTCATTGACCATAATGTTAAAACAGCCAAGTTTACAGCAGAAAAAAACGTGTTTACACTCTGGTTCACATTGTGTTTTGATCTATACTGCTAATTTTGTCCTTCATGACAACTCTGAGGGGGGTGAATTTTTTTATAACTCATCCGTTTAAATTATATTAAGCCTTAAAGTTCTGCATAATTAAGGGCGTGGTCACTTGAGTGACAGGTGGATTGGCACTGCTGTCTGTGAGCCGTCATGTTGCCTCAGCTAATTCCAGCCGCTGAATTTGGCATCTCAGCCGTATTTGTGCCTTTTTCTGGATTATTTTATACAATATATGGCTTGCTGCATACTCGAGACAGATGTCCGTCTGTGTACATGTGCTCGCATGCGGAACACACGTTGTTGGATCGTCGTGGCATTGGCTAAAAGTTCCTGAGATTTACTACAATGACAAAACCAGGAGGATATACAACTCCGACAGCACTGCTTGGATATAACTAAAACTGCTGCACTATTTTGAAAATTATACTTTGGACACGTGCTCATTAGTTTGAGAGTTATACAGATATCTGGTACCTATATATGTACGTATAGAGTTTTACATTATAAACGATGTTTTATGTTTTGAAATGGACATTTTACCCAAGTGCAACGGATTGGATTCATCTCGCGATCTCTATTTCATTAAAGGTATGAAGTCCCAGTTGATTTTTTTGTGTTATTTGCACACCCCACACAAATTAATTAGCCTACTGGTGTTAGAGCATCTATAACGTTATCTTAAAAATCACCGTAGATTGACAGTAAACCTTTAGTACTTTCTAATGATATTGTTATCTTTATTAATATTTTAGATAGTATCTTAGATAGATATGCTAGGCGGGCGTGGTTTCAGCAACAAGTCGCATTGGCTCCAACTACGTCCTGCCTCTTTGCCCATTTTTAGTTATCCGTGAGTGACGTGCGGTCACGTGCAGCTAAGATGGCCGCGGCCTCATTTTTGCGTCAAAACTGCTGTTCAGAACTCTATGGGTGACGTCACGGACACTACGTCCATATTTTTTACAGTCTATGTGTCGAACACACCTATTGTCTTCCCCATGTTCCTTGGTCGTGTATTATCAATGTAACCTGCTGTCGGTGAGTCAGTTTGCCAAGTCCAAGTCATTGTTTTTGTTCATGTTTATATTTGTGTTTTAGATTATAATAAACTGCACTTGGGTTCTCACTACGCTCGCCTCTAGTGGACTCCTATATTACAATAGTTTAAATTTATATTAATACATTACATTGAACTTAAGTCGTTAAGTTCTTAAGTATATACTGCAAGCATTTAAGGTTAAGTAAAATATACTTTATTGTAATTTTTATTAACTTGTATGTCATGTATTTAAATATATATGTAATTTCACGTAATGAAGTTGCAATTAAAGTATACTGACTTTAAATGTAACATTGAATTACACATTACAGTTAAAAGTACTTTAGTATGTTAGTCAACACATCAAAATAAGTGTCTTTAAAGCACAACAAAAGGTAATTAAAACATAAGTTTTAAAGTACATTTTAAATCATTTTAAAGGTGGGGTAAGTAGATTTTCAAAAACGCTGTTGGACATTGTTGATATTTGAAATCAGCCCAATTGCTGCTGGCCACTGTTACACGCAATGCGAGAGTGGATGTCTGTTTATCACAGCTGACGTGCAACAAAATAATGCTTCACGAAAAATAAAGCGCAGATGATGAACGAACATACAAGGAAGCACAAAAAATGAACATACAGTATACAAGAGTAAATACAAAGTGTTCGTTGTTAGCCACAAACAGCACAGCAGCTCCAGACGATCAATGACACTCAATCCCAGTGTTAGTCTCATGTGAAGTGGAATCAAAGCAGCCTCCACATCTGTTTTCAGGCCTCTCCCAAGTGCTGGAAAGCTTTTCTAATATTAACGTGGGTCCTAAAGCACTTGCCCAGTCATAAACCTTCATTCCAGTGATATTCTTTTGAGCTGTTTTGTATTGTCTCATCTCTCTTTCTGCAGTTTTTTTCTTTTTCAAATCTCCCTCTTGCTCGTTCTGTCTCCTCGACTGTTATACGCCCCCTAATGATGATTGGTTACACGTTTGTTGTTGGTGTCGGCCTGACTAACTTCCAAACGGTGTTTTTGAACAACTACTTACTCCACCTTTAATTTGACTTAAGTACACTTAAGTGGTCCATTATTTCATTGATATTATATTATAAGATTTGAAGTACACTACAAGTAATACAATTAAGCACAGTTCTTTTTTACAAGGTTATGCTAATCAGTGATGGGAATAACGGCGTTATAAATAAACGGCGTTACTAACGCCGTTACTTTTTTCAGTAACGAGTAATCAAACGAATTACTTTTTCTCCCATTACAACGCCGTTACCGTTACTGCCAAAAAAAATGCCGCGTTACTATAATTGAGCTCACTGAAGCGGTTTTCATCCGAGTAAGCTCTCTCTCAGCCATAGGACCTGCAAAGTTTTTTTCTCTGGTGTGTGCTGCGGTAAGTCATACACAAATATAATTTTAAACTGATAATAATGTACGATGCGCTGTGTGTGTGTCTGTCAGAGCATGCGCGCGAAGCGCGAGCTCAAACCAGAATACCCATTTTGATGCTTGATCGAAAATATGTGAAATGAGTTTTTTTTCTAGTCGACTAGTAGTTGTTCATTTAAGCTATTAGTTGACTAATCACATTTATATTAATTTAATTTCTTAAATACTGGAGAGAATAAACCATAATAAGGAGCGTTTACATAATAAAGGCTATATAGCACTCAATGGCACGCATAATTGCCATAAAGAACTGGCAAAAGTAATGATTATGAGTGTGACAAAAACAGTAAGGAGACATTTTAATTGTTTATTAATAAAGTAATGTTTTCTGAATCAGTTTCGGCTGCAAAGATGAAGTTGACATTGCTGATTCTCATTGCTGATCATCTGCTCATATGGACTCGCCTAGAGAGATAATGCACATTTCATTCGGATTAGGCTACATAATCAGAGTAGCCTCTTTCTTTTCGTTTTTAATAACTTCATTTTCGTTAAAGTAGATATTTCAAGCATTCTATAGATATATTTCTCATGTCTGCGAGGCAAGCAGCCTCTGAGTTTCGGTTCATTTAAGACGCGCTCCAGTTCACGCGCCAGTGATCGCGCCCGCGCCTCCATGTCATGATTTTATTGTCTGCTATATTTGCTTGTTATATATTAAATCAAAGCAATTGGTAGATGAAACATTGATTAAAATTAAGATACAATTTTTACAAAACGAAATTCACTTTAAAGAAAGGCTTTCTACAAAGCAAAACTTAATGAAGTGGTAAAAATCTTATCTGACCCACTCCATGTCTCCCGATATATTTGCGCATCTTATGATGCATCTTACTCATGCTGTTCACTAACTTTTCATAATCGAATAAATGGATTTAAAACATAACATAGGACTATTTAAACATAAATATGAAACTACGTTTTCTTTAATGGCTACCAACACAGTACAGAGAAATTTCATGTCGTGAGCAAGAGCGGATCATGAGTCAGGAGTTGCATCAAGAATAATTTATTCTTAGACTTATATGTAATATTGGGGGCATTCAATTTATTTGGCATATTTTTATTTTATTTTTTTTAAAGTAACGCAATAGTTACTTTCCCTGGTAATTAGTTACTTTTATAATGATGTAACTCAGTTACTAACTCCGTTACTATTTGTGAGAAGTAACTAGTAACTATAACTAATTACTTTTTTAAAGCAATGTGACCAACACTGATGCTAATGCCCTCCCATCCCAAAATGACAAAACAAACAATTATACATTTAAAATGGACAGAAAATTGACCAAAATACTGCATAATACTGTACATCTCACACTTAGGGCTGTATAAAAATTGACCAATAAAATGCTCTCTCGAATATGAATGTTCCTCATTCTAGTAGCAATAGCAAGTAGCATTACATTACATCTATTAATTTAACAGATGATTTTATCCAAAGGGACTTACAAATGAGGAAGAATTCCCTTCAGAAGAATGCTTTTTTACTGCCTGGATTTACATGTGTTTGTTTAAATAAATGTTTCTGTTGCACTTGTATCCAATGCTTCCTCATTTCCAAAACAGCAATGTTACTGTCAATAAATTATCATGCATATGATTATAGATTCAATATGCTGCCTAGGAGCAGAAGTGGTCGCTAAAATTTTTGTACCAAGTTCTGATGCTGTTTAACCTTCAGCAAGATTGAGTGAATGGACTCCTGATTGTTTGGCACAAGGCCATGTTGTAGCAGTTGCTGCGGTAGCCTTCAATGGAAAATATATCTGACCTAGTTATCTTTCCTGTAGTCACGACAACTAGCTTTTCAATGGTGTGGCCACATTTCCAACAGTCGCCAGTCAGGACACAGCACAACGGTGGCACGTAATGCAACATTATCCCTCATTCTAGCTTCCTGCTTTTCTAGGAATCTGAAACACAGGCTACTATTGCTGCCTGAAACCTCAAAGAGGTGTAGGTCAGCACAGCTTTGAATCTGTGTGTACAGCAGTCTGAATCTAACGGTGTTTATTTTATATCATACAACTCCCAGAGGAGATTAAAAGTTGACTCAGCAAGACATTTCTTTATGGTTCTTGATAAAGTAAGAATCTCACAGTATTTGGAGGCTAAAATTCCACTCAAGGGGAACTGGACTGGAGTTCAATACTTTGTCTATGGAAGCAAACATGGCCGTTGAAATCCTGTGGGTAAAATGGAATTTAAAAGTGACAAAAACAGGCAATTCAAAGCAGTGTACTGTGTATACAGTCACAGGCACCTAATTGCACAAAACAGGAAAAGTTTTTGTGTTTGCTCTGGAAAGAGCTTATTCAGCAGCTGTCTACACAAATATAGAGATTGCAAATGATTATTTTTCATCATTTGGACCTATGAATTTACTGAGCCTTGCTCCCAAAAAGCATTGTGAAAGGTACAGTCAATTATTAATCATAATTGGACATTCTGTTCTGCAGTGGGTATTAAACTAAATATTTTAGGAAATTAGCAATTAATGAGGACAGTTTCTGGCAAGCCTGACCAAATCTCCACTAGAAGTAGAAAACTGGCATGTCTGATATTTAAGGCAATGATACAGTGATACTGTATGTGCATAGAATTTGCTACAATATGTACAACGCCATGTCCTTCTTCAGGACTGTAGATACGAGACAGAGCATCAGCTTTCACATTCTGAGGTATTAGAGGTATGAGATGGTGAACTTAAACCTTGTGAAGAACAACGCCCATCTTGCTTGGTGGGGATTTAGTCTTTTAGCGTCCCGTAGATACTCAAGGTTCTTATGGTCTGTAAGAACCGTAAAAGGATGTTTCGCTCCCTCGAGCCAATGCCTCCAGTCCTCCAGGGCAAGCTTGATGGCTAGAAGCTCCCGGTTCCCGATGTCATAGTTGACCTCTGCCGGGTTGAGCTTGTGGGAGAAGCAGGCACATATATGGAGCTTACGGGGATTCCCCTGCTGCTGTGACAATACCGCTCCCACTCCTGTGGTTGAGGTGTCTACCTCGACAACGAAAGGGAGCTCTGGATCTGGGTGAGCCAGGAGGGGAGCGGTCGTAAAGGCTTCCTTGAGGGTGTTGAAGGCTTGTGTGGCAGCTGGAGTCCAGGACAGAGACTTGGGCTTGTTCTTGAGGAGGTTTGTGAGAGAACTGGTGATGGAACTGTAACCTTTGATGAAGCGACGATAGAAGTTTGCAAAACCCAGGAATCTTTGTAACTCTTTCACGGAAGTAGGAGTTGGCCAGTCTTTGACAGCGGATACCTTCCTCTCGTCCATGCGGACGCCACTGCGTTCAGTGATGTAACCCAGGAACTGCACTGAGGACTGGTGGAAGGTACACTTCTCAGCTTTCAGGAACAGATGGTAGTCTCTCAGGCGTTGGAGGACCTCCGCAATGTGGCGGCGATGGTCAGCCATGCTCTGGGAGTAAATCAGAATGTCGTCGATGTAGACCAGGACTGACTTGTGGAGGAACTCCCGGAACACCTCATGCATAAAGTCTTGGAATACGGAGGGGGCGTTCACAAGTCCATACGGCATGACGAGATACTCGTAGTGGCCAGTGGGTGTCACGAAAGCTGTCTTCCACTCTTCCCCCTCACGTATTCTGATGAGGTTGTAGGCTCTGCGGAGGTCCAACTTGGTGAACACAGTGGCGCCACGTAGTTGTTCCAAGGCTGATGGGACGAGAGGAAGTGGGTACCTGAATCTGATGGTGATTTTATTTAATGCTCTGTAATCAATGCATGGCCGCAAGCCTCCATCCTTCTTCGCCACAAAGAAAAAACTTGAAGCAGCAGGGGAAGTAGACAGGCAGATATAGCCTTGTGCCAGAGCTTCGTTAATGTACTCCTCCATGGCCTTCTCCTCAGGGATTGACAATGAGTATATTTTTCCTCTGGGCACTGGCTCACCGGGGATGAGGTCGATTGCACAGTCCCATGGCTGATGAGGAGGCAGCTTGGAGGCTTCTTTAGGACAGAAGACATCACTGAAGTGGGAGTAACAGGCAGGGATGTCCGTTGAACGTTTCTCAAGTGGACTTTCCACAGAAGTAGCGCAGACTGGGACTTCTTCAGAACTTGGAAGACTTGGAACAGAACTTGGAACAGGAAACTCAGGAAAACATTCATTAAAGCATTGGTTACCCCACTTCAGGATCTCTCCTGTCCTCCAGGAGATGATGGGGTTGTGCTGCTCAAGCCAGGGGTGCCCTAGAATCACGTCAGCCGTTGATTCCTCCAGAACCAGCAGATGGATTTCCTCCATGTGGAGAACACCGATTTGGAGGTGAAGAGGTCCCACACTGAAACGAACTTGACGAAGAGGTTTTCCAGTTACTGAGTGGATTTGGTAGATCTTCGGCGTGGCAGTGGTTTTGAGCTTGAGCTGACGACAGAGGGTTCCGGAGATGAAGTTTCCGGCTGACCCAGAATCGAGGAGCGCATTGACTGGAAGGCAGAGATCAGCAGCAGTAAGGTTTACAACAATAGTGAGTGGTTTCATCTTATCATCTTGTGATGAGCCTGGCGTGTCTTAATTATGTGCACGGATAAATAATTTATAATACATTTTATAATAAATCCATTTTGATTTCATGAGGTGACTGTCACACTTTAAGTCCAGTGACGATGAAGATAGAGTTCAAAAGAGTAGTGTGGTTTAAAAAACAAAGAACATCAAACTTCAACACATTAAGTTAGTGTGATTAATTAAATGTTTAAATAAATGAAAATACATTTTAAATGTCTTAGGTCCTGGAAGTTTTTCACCATTTTTATTCCGCATTTTGTCTTCCCTAATTAATTTTAATTGGTCCTGGAAGAAATTTTAATAACAGATATTATTACTTAATAACAGATATTATTACTTCAATGTAATATGAAGTAATACAAACTGAATGGATAATAATTAAAGAATAATTAGAAAATGCTACCCATAACTATTGCTCATACTAAGAATGACAACAATTATGAGCAATAGTAGTAGTGTTGCTTATAATATTATTTTTCTTAGCAATTAGACTTACTTGCTGAGCTCCAGAAAGCACAAAATTACCATAAAAGCATAAAAAGTGTAATATTTTGTCATAATTGTTTCACCTTTTTGGTAACACTTTATTTTGATGGTTCTCTTTAGAAAGTAACTGTACTAACTATAGGTAACATTGCAACTACATGTCAACTACCAGTCATTAGAGTATTAGTAGACTGTAGATGACTGTTTGGGTTAGTAGAGTAAGTTGACATGTTGTTGCAAAGTTAATTATAGTCAGTAGAATGTATGTTGGGGGACCATCAAAAGAAAGTGTTAGCAGATATTAAGCAGACAGTCTACTAATACTCTAATGAGAGTTAGTTGACATGTATTTGCAAAGTTACTTACTGTATAGTTAATAGAATGTCTAAAGTGGACCATTGAAATAAAGTGTTTACCAAAAGGGCACACAATTATGACATTATGTTGATTTTTGAAAGTAAAAACAATCAGAAAATTGCCTTTCTTTGACTTAATTAGCACTTGTGAATAAAGTTGAGTTATTTAAGCTTCAACAGTTCCTGTAGACTCAATTAGTGTGTGATTGATTGTAACATTAGAGTGATGTGACACTGTTACCTGAGGAGGTCTTACACATCTGCAGTTTTATACAGCAGCCCAATTCTGCTGTAATAGCACTCAGATACTCATAGTTGATTAGACAGTGATGGGGGGCGTTAAGGGCCCCCCTATTGAATCCATTACGTGTGGATCGACAGGTAAGAGGAAAATGCTATTTAGGACTAAAGCTAATCAAGCAAATGCACAAAATTAAAAAATGATTACTTTTAAAAAAGAGAGAGAGAGAGAGAGAGAGAGAGAGAGAGAGAGAGAGAGAGAGAGAGAGAGAGAGAGAGAGAGAGAGAGAGAGAGAGAGAGAGAGAGAGAGAGAGAGAGAGAGAGAGAGAGAGAGAGAGAGAGAGAGAGAGAGAGAGAGAAAGAGAGAGAAAGACAGTTAAAACAAATCATGTGCATGAAAATTGCTGTATGTGCTCCACTGGGAAAAATTATGTTTAATGACAGATGAATGGAAAGCTTTAAATAGCATGCTGGGAAATGACTCAAAGGATGTGATAGTGATGATTTTGTGTTTAGGTGTTAAGAGTTGATGTTTCCCAGTGTCAACTGGGTCACTTTACAATTACAAATTCTAAACATGAACGAAATGTCTAATAGAGAGTTCCCAAAAAATTATCTAGACTCTATACATAGCAGAACAATTCATTTTATTTGTTTGAATCCTCAATGTGAAATACAAAGTTCTGTCATGAAACTCTAGATGACACAGGCTGCTTGCAATCACATCATAGGGCACAGCTGATTGGTTCCTGCTGTGTCAGTAGCCAATGAGTTTGCTGCTCAATCTTCAAAACCTGTATAGATCTGCTATGGGTAATTCATGTGTGCTATATTGTACAGCAGCAGCATGGCTTACTTTCTCACTGCAGCATGTTGTGTATGTATTGGCAGTAGCAAGTCCTGTACTTGCTTAATACTCAACATTGTATATATATATATATATATATAAAATAAAGTTAAAGACTTGTTTAGTTGACAAATATAAACTGTGCCTTCATATGAATTTCGTTTTACACTTAGAAAAAAAAAAAAAAAGGGTTCAGTGGAGTTCTATATAGAACCCTTGGGTTCTTAACTCAATCTTAAAGAATACTTTGTGCCAAAAGGTTTCTTCTGTTTATAAGGAGAATTGTCTTACATGATTGCATAGTACTTTCATGTTTGACAGGTTATTTCAAATTTTTCTATTGATATATGAATATATATGAAGTGCCTGAGAGAACCCTTTTAGGTTATGTATATAGAACCTTTTCTTCTAAGAGTGTAGAATTTTATGATGGAAAAAAAAAAAAATCTTTATAAACAAATAAAATAAAATACTTGCATAACTATTAATTTCAACAAAAGATAGCAGTCAAGTATTGTGCGGGTCAGCGTTTAGACTTCCATGTGCCGTCTCTGCTGTTCGGTTGAAAATCCAGTTGAAATGATGCATAACTTCATAACATTCACAGATTCATGCTGTTTGCATTATCATCAACTCTGCAAAAAACAGTCATGTCTCACTTGCTTATAGTTTGTCTGTACAGTTTGTGCTTTATGAATGCAGAGGACTCCAGGTTCTCTTTTTCTCACTTTTGCTTCCTTGGCTGTTACAGCTTACTATACAAAACTAACATGCAATGCAGTTTGAGTAATTTTCCTCCTGCTCTTGCCATATAGAACCAGCGTAAGTCATGTGATCCATGATCGATCGAATCACTTCCAATCAGCGACCATCTTGCTAAGAATTTTTAGTTAATATATATATATATATTTAAATTGATCAAGATTTTGTGTTAATAACATTGAAATAAAAGTCTGACAACAATAGCAGCACAAATGTCACTTCTTTAGCTCGAATATTTTTCAGACATACATTTAAGAGTTTGCCTTTAGCAAAAGGACGCGATTGGGTCTTTTAACTACAAGCGAGACTTTCAGTCATGCAGTTGACATTTTGATCATTTTCATTTCTTATTTCAGTCAATGCATTGACTAGTGAACAATTTAACAGCAGTTTTAATATTTTTGAAAGACTTTATGCTCACCAATGCTGCATTTATTTCATACACTGTAAACCCGAATAAGTTGGGCTAACTCAAAAAATCTGAGGTAATCAGTTACATGTGATATGATGTTCCCAATTTTAAGTAAGCAGAACTATCAAGTTAAGTTTGTAGTACTTATGCATTTTAAAGTACTGAGTTGGCTAACTCACACATTTTGATAGTAATGAAAAGATTTAGTTGATTATTTTTATTTTGTTTTGAGTTCTTGCAAATCAAATTGGTTATTTACTTCACTTTAAACCCTAATAAGTTGTCAGAACTTACAAATGTCTTTTGAATGCCATGGGCAAAGCATGCTGGGAGTTTCAGTTAAACTTAAGTTAGTCTAAATCAAAAGAAATAAGTTTATACAACTCAAAACACTGAAACAGTTCAGTTTACTTCTCAAAAGCAAAAGAAAGTTAAACATACTCATAACAGTTAATTTAACTGAACTAATTTGTTTATTTTAATTTCGACCTATACTCAAACCAATTAAGTATTTTGAGCATTAGGGTTTACAGTGTATTATAATAATTTATGAAAACTGAGCACCAATCAGCATACTGGAATGATTTCTGAAGGGTCATGTGACACTAAAGACTGTGGATAGATTCTGAAAATTCAGCTTTGCCATCACAGGAATGAATTACATTGTACAATATATTCAAACAGAAAAGGGGTATTTTAAATGGTAAAAATATTTCACAATATTACAGTTTTTGCTGTATTTTTGATCAAATACATGCAAATACATTTCTCTGCTCTCTCTTTAATGCTGTGTGAAATAAATTTGAATTGTACCCAGCCAACCTTTGTTACCGATCTATGCAGTGCCTTGGGACGAAAGACAGAACGGAGGGCATTTGTCTTTTGTTAAAGGGCTGTTACTGAGTAACTGTGAGGGTTCCAACTGTTGTCTTGGCAGGGTGGTATTGCAGCCCCTCTTAAAGATGCATCATATTGATGGATGGCAGGTTATTTGCAACAACAAAGGACAAACTGCAAGGGAGAGAGAAACTAGTTTACTCTACGTGGCCCGCAGATCATTCTAGAAGATCTGCCAAGAATACATGCCCTCCATCATTAGCTCAGGACGGATGAGAGGCGCAGATGGTAAAGCTGTGCTACCATATGTCCTTCCAGGGTACCCACCTGTCTGGACATACAATGGCACAGAGGCTTTAGATTACCATTAGATTAGCCATTGAGAAGATTTTCAGTTTCATACAGGTCTATTGTGCAGCAGTAATTGCACTTTGTTGCTTTATAAAGGGAATTGAATTCATAATCCATGCTTTTGAATATGTAATCCAAGCTGTTATGTACTGAACTGTTTGTACAACAATAAAAATGTGATTACATTTGAATTTTAAATGACAGGCATTTTGTTGCAAAGATGGAACGACAACAAAGAGCACAACAAAAGACAAACTGTGTACAAGATCTCTAATGGAACTTTTCACATTATCACATAGATAGTATGTACTCTTCCCGCATTAATAATACATTTGCTTTTTCAGCACATAACAGGAATATAAACCGAAAGCTATTAGCTCAGACAAAAGAGAGGGGGCTATTTTTCTATGCCTATTGAGCAGTCAGGTTGCCAAAAATCGGTATAATGCACAAGAAATTGATTGTGTCACAGAGGATGTGAAGCAATAGACATCTGTAATGATACTGTCATAAATATATGTTCAATAAGCAGTAATCCTGTGACGATTGATTGCGCTGTTGCTTTGGTAATGGTAGGCTGCACATATTATCAAGTTCAGTCTTTTCGGCCTCAAACTGACTGCACATGATTAAGTATTCAGTATTTTGCTCATGAAATTGCCGTTATGCTGAATACTGTAGTTATTTTCAATGCAACTATTATGCGTGAGGTATTATAGTGACTTCCTCTACTGTGCAGACAAAAAGCAAAATTGCCCTCCATCAGATTCTTCTTTTGCAACTTAATACCATGTCTCAGACATACTTGGATTACAAATGTTATAAAGAAGAGTTTGTGGTCAGTAAGATTTTTTTTTTTTTTTTTATGTTTTTGAAAGTCTCTTATGAACAGGCTGCATATATATTTTTTTTTAAACAGTAAAAACAGTCATATTTTGAAATATTAAAATTTAAAAAATTATTCCTGTGATATCAAAGGTGAATTTTCAGCATCATTACTCCAGTCTTCATTGTCACACAATCCTTCAGAAATCATTCTAATATGCTGATTTGCTGCTCAAGAAACATTTATTATTATTACTAATGTTGAAAACTGCTTCATTTTTGTGAAAACGATACTTTTCCCCCTCCTAAATAACTAGAAATAGCAAAAGAACAGCATTCATTTGAAATTGATTTTTGTAAAAATGTAAATCTTTACTGTCACTTTTGATCAATTTAATGCATCTTTGCTGAATACAAGTATTCATTTATTTTAAAAGAAAAAAGAAAAGAAAAATGGGATCACACTGTAAGTTAGGTTCCAATTCTCACTATCAACAATTATTAACTATTACTTTTGTCTCAATAAACTCATCATTACTGCTTATTAAAAGTTAGTAAAGTAGTTAAGTTGTTAAGTTATGTAGAATATGGTTGTGCAGAATAAGGCATTAATATCTGCTTTATAAGTACTAATAAACAGCCAATAACTTACACTGTAAACCTAAATAAGATGGTAAAACTCAAACATTTGAGGTAATCAGTTACATCAATTTTTTTTTAAGTTAAGAAATTCAAAGTTAAAGTAAGCAGAGCTGGCAGATTTAATCTCTGGCATAGATGAATAACAAGAGTTCAGTACATGGAAATGACATACAGTGAGTCTCAAACTCCATTGTTTCCCCCTTCTTATGTAAATCTCATTTGTTTAAAAGACCTCCGAAAAACAGGCGAATCTCAACATAACACCGACTGTTACGTAACGGATCATTAATATGTACGCCCCCAATATTTGCATATGCCAGCGCATGTTCAAGGCATTACACAAGGGCAGCCAGTATTAACGTCTGGATCTGTGCACAGCTGAATCATCAGACTAGGTAAGCAAGCAAGAACAATAGCGAAAAATGGCAGATGGAGCAATAATAACTGACATGATCCATGATATCATGATATTTTTAGTGATATTTGTAAATTGCCTTTCTAAATGTTTCGTTAGCATGTTGCTAATGTACTGTTAAATGTGGTTAAAGTTACCATCATTTCTTACTGTATTCACGGAGACAAGACTGTCGTTATTTTCATTTTTTAAACACTTGCAGTCTGTATAATTCATAAACACAACTTCATTCTTTATAAATCTCTCCAACAGTGTGTAATGCTAGCTTTAGCCACGGAGCATACTATCAAACTCATTCAGAATCAAATGTAAACATCCAAATAAATACCATACTTACGCGATTAGACATGCTGCATGACGAACACTTTGTAAAGATCCATTTTGAGGGTTATATTAGCTGTGTGAACTTTGTTTATGCTGGTTAAGGCAAGCCCGAGCTCCGGGGGAGGGGAGCACGAGATTTAAAGGGGCCGCGCAGCCTGAATCGGCGCATATTTAATGATGCCCCAAAATAGGCAATTAAAAAAATGAATAAAAAAAAATCTATGGGGTATTTTGAGCTGAAACTTCACATACACATTCAGGGGACACCTTAGACTTATATTACATCTTTTAAAAAGACGTTCTATGGCACCTTTCATTTTAGCATGTATTCTTCCTTTCGAGTGTCATGGCAAAGCATGCTGGGAAATATAAATCCCAGCCCAGTTTCAGATAAATTTAAGTTAGTCTAAATTTAAAGAAACAAGTTCAAACAACTCAAAACAATTAAACAATTCAGATGACTTAATTTGACAGTTTTGTGAACTCAAAAGAAAAGGAAATTTCTAAATACTCATAAAAGTTAATCTGATTGAACTAATTTGTTTAATTTGAGTTTGCCCTACTCAAACCAATTAATTATTTTGAGCATTAGGGATTACAGTGTGGTAATATGCATGCTAATAAGCAGCTAGTTAAGAGAGACTAAAGTGTTAACAAAAAAAATCTTACTGATCCCAAACTTTTAAACAATATATGTACCAGAAATTAGCTCACACAATTCAGAAAACATTTTGCTTCAAATATAGGAACTTCTGGCACTGTAGACGAAGATGAAACTTCTAATTTACTCACCCCCATGTCGTTCCAAACCTATATGACTTCTTTCTTCTGTGGAATGCAAAAGAAGATATTTTTGAAAACTCTGTTGCTTTTTTTTGTTTTGTTTTGTTTTTTGGATCAATCAGAGTCAATCACAGCATTCATATCTTTTTAAACCCAAGTTATGAACAAAGTAGCATTGTCACGAAATGTTCTGCTTGTTTTGTAGATTTGCTCTCAAACTTTAAACTGCATCAGTTTTAAAAGTAAACTTTTGGGCATCCATCCAAACTCTTTTTGTTTTTCTGAAATGTTCAACATCACTGCAGCTTCCCATATTCCTCCAAACATCATTTCTAAAGTGATCGGAGCTGTTTGGAGCCGTTTAGAGATTTGTTTGTCATGTTTATTTCTTTCTGCTGTCAAATGCACTTGAATTAGTCCCTTAAAGCTTATGTACTACCTCTGGGTCCTTCTCGCACGGATGCAAGCTTAGCACCAAAGCCTCCACCACTTACTCTGGATCTCCAAAGAGACTAAAATGTCCCCTTAAAAAGGACGTTGGCCCACTCCACAATACACTCATCCCCTCCGACAGATTCCACCACTGAAATGGAGTGACTTGTTTTCAAATTGACTGTCACTCTGAGGTTCAGTTGGATGGAGGTAATTGTTTCATTTGCTGTAGTTTCTAAGCTACTAAATCTGTGAAACCTGTCTTCTCCTTTTTCATGACTGCTCTTTTTCCGAGTTTGACAGGTGGAGCTTTGCAGTGCCTTCTTTAGCGCCTCACTTGAATCTTTGAAATACACTTTTAAACCATGAAATTGTCATGCAATTTTCACAAAATATAGGCTCTGTTCTCAAATAGCTGCATTACATAGGCACTAGGCAGCATCCTGACTGAAATGAAACTTCATAAGCAGCTGATTTGGAACGCTCTACATCGGCTAGGTCTGACTAAAAGTTGGTGTAAACAAAGTTCAAGTAAAGCATCTTTAAAAATGAGCTGATATTTAGAGATTCAGATTAGTTTTTGGTTATATAAATTAAAAAACAGCACTGATATATCGTTTAAATGGCTGGGTTAGGCTATTGCGGTCACTTAAATGTTCTGTGTATGGTTGATATAACATTGCAAAAACTGATTTACTCAGTATTTTTGTTTTGTTTTCCTGTACAAATATCGAAACATTCATAAATCAAGATACACTTAATTGATAAGCAAAGTAGCATAAGTTAATTCTTGTTTTCTGATAAATGTTTCAAAATTAAGTGAGTTCTATTTGGGTGTGAGCAAAAAAAAATCACAGTTTTTGGGTGTCCCTTTAAATGCAAATGAGCTGCTGCTCTCTGCCCACTTTCCAGAAGAGGGTGGAGCTTTAACAGCTCATGCTTCAGTTGCTCAACAACAACAACAAAGCTGGAGAATCTCACACTTTAGAATGAAACTGAACGGTTAGTGGATACATTTTTATAGTTGCTGTGGAGTTGAATTAACTCATCGACTAGCATGTGCCGTCATGTTAATCTTTTGTGCAAAACCTGTATATACATAGAGTACCTGTTTGCCAAACAGAGCCATACACACCAGGCTAACGTCTATGATTGCTATCAAATGCTGTGAAAGGTCTAATATTTTTCCCAAAATATCGCTCAGACAGAAACGCTCCATTTTTTTTTACCAATTGATCTTGCCAGGGTCAACTTGCAGGCTATCCAAGCTAACGAGACTCTAAATAGTGTTCAGTGCTCATCTGTGCAACCAACGACAAAACAGTTAGCATGCTTTGCTCAAACTTTTTCATGCTTAGAACTTGTACACTGTTTTTTGTTTGCAAAAACAAAATGGTGGTGCCATGGGTGTAAACTTGTAGATTAAGGAGTGGTAATATTATAATAAGATCCCCTTCTGAGCGGATCGTTTTGTTTTTTTCACATGCTTGCAGAGAAAGGCTTACCAAAACAAAGTTACTAGGTTGTCCTTTTTCATGTTTTCTGGGTTGGTAGATGCACTGGGGACTTGCAATGTAAGTTAAGCTTCTAATTTTGTTAAAGTACTGAAAAGGAGCACTATTTGAGCTGTAAAGTTAAAAATCGTGGCCACGGGCTACTGTTTTAGGTGGATGAACATCTATTCTTCACTAATGCAGTTTGCTGTGTTTGTCAATCCAACAGAATAACTTTATTGCTGGGTGTTTGGCAGCAGAAGAAATTATTGAAAAGTTTTTGGGTTGGGGATTGAAAAGATATAATCAACAATGTACTGTACCAGGCAAATACACGTCTGCAGCGGTAATACCAGACCAGCACTATTCACAAGCATATGTTAAGCTATATTAATGGTCACAGTGGAGGGGATTGGATTTCTTAGAAACCCTGTAACATCAATATCTCACTACCAGGGATATTTCTTTGCTCTATCCACTTATCCTTCCTTCCATCCACACATCCATGAAATTTTAATACTATTCCCATGACACGCATAAATCTAAATGATCCAACGGACATAAGGCCCGTGTATTAGTATTAGCAGCCCATCTCTCGGTAGTGGATGAGTAGGCGCCATTTGCCTCTGCGGCTGTCTCTCTTGAGCCCTTCTCCATGAAGCATTTTGCAAACATTTTTGATCACTCATCCATCTTGCAGGTGCAATGAGGACTAGTGATTTCACCGTTGATTACCTCTGGGGTTAGGTTTGATTGCTTAATGTTGAGTAAATAGCATGTGCCGTCTGACAAGATTATAACTAACGGCTTTTCAGGACAATGTAAATAGAAGAATAATTACTACAGGGAGATGATATGAACCACAGCTACTGGAGCCAAAATAAACCTCTTAACTGCAAAAAAAAAAAAAAAAAAAAAAAAAAAAGAGAGAGAGAGAGAGAGAGAGAGAGAGAGAAATGGCTCTAGAGATCACACTCAGGGTCACACTAAATCTAAAAGAGCAAAGGTGATGACATACATCAATGTAGATTTTGACATTTACAAAGTCGTCTGAGAGTATAAAAGCAAGGTCCTAATCATTATCATCCAACTCAGTGGTTCTCAACTGATTTTGCTTCCAGATCCAGGTTTTACATAAAGTGACAACCTAATACAGCAGTTTTAATTATCTCTCTCTTTTTTGTGTGTGCATTGATGTCATCATCAGCCAAAGAACATTAGTCATCACAGGACTACATATATTTAATTTACAAAGTATATTCTTAATGGATCTACAAAGAAATATAAAAGACAAACATAAAAGACTGAGTTTAACAAAGAAATAAAGTTGAAATTTATAGACTTAGAAAATCATCAATCATCATTTAGATTTTACAAACACCATTTATATACCAGATGACAACTTGACAATGCTTAGAACGAATGGAGAGCACAATTATTAGACATAGGCTGAACAGGAAAATGGACTATTGTGGTTTCTAAATGTCTTTAGAATTTTCTTGGCAGCCAGGAATTCACAGCATGAAATGCGGTGGTCGGTGCAAACCATATTTATCCTTAAATATAACAGAGGTGAAAACCATACTCGAGTAAAGGTACAGATACCTTACTGCGAAAATTACTCCTTTAGAAATTCCAAGTCACCTATTCGAATAGGACTTGAGTACAAGTCTTAGAATATCTGATTTTAACAGTACTTAAAGGATTAGTTCACTTCTGAATAAAAAAAATTCCTGATAATTTACTCACCCCCATGTGATTCAGTCAAAAAGAAATGAAGGTTTTTGAGGAAAACATTCCTGGATTTTTCTCCATATAGTGGACTTCAACAGGGTTCAACGGTTTGAAGGTCCAAATTGCAGTTTCAGTGTAGCTTCAAAGGGCTATACGCGATCCCAGATGAGGAATAAGGGTCTAATCTAGTGAAACGATTAGTCATTTTCTAAAAAAAATAAAAATATATATACTTATTAACAAGAAATGCTTGTCTTGCACTGCTCTGCGATCTGCACGCATGATGTAATCACGTTACAAAGGTCATGCGTGACGTAGGCAGAAGTACCGATCCAGTGTCTACAAAGCGAATGTGTAAAGATTAAGCCCTTAACAAAAAAAAAAAAAAGGTAAAGCAACTATATGGAACGATTTTGAAGTTGGAGAAAATTAGATGACGTGGTACTTTCACCTACATCACACATGACCTTTCAACGTAATGCGTGGCGCATCGCAGAGCTAGTGCAAGATGAGCATTTGTGGTTAAAAAGTATATACATTTTTTTTTTTTTTTTTTTTTTTTAGAAAATGATCAATCGTTTTGCTAGATAAGACCCTTATTCCTCGCCTGGGATTGTGTAGAGCCCTTTGAACCTGCACTGAAAATGCAATTTGGATCTTCAACCCGGTGAACCCCACTGAAGTCCACTTTATTGAGAAGAATCCTGGAATGTTTTCCTCAAAAACCTTAATTTCTTTTCGACTGATGAAAGAAAGACATGAAGATCTTGAATGTCATGGGGGTGAGTAAATTACCAGGAAATTTTAATTCAGAAGTGAACCAATCCTTTAAATATTTTATTTGTGCTGAATGTAGGCTCAAAGATGTCCTCAAAACCTAAGAGACATGCCAGTTAAAATAAGAAACAATTGATCTGTAAGATGAGAATTCATGTTTATTTTCTAAAATCAATAAAACTGAACACCTCAATATTGCTCAAGGTTGACACAACAGCCTCTTAAACGTCTATTAACTCTCAAATCTCAGTTAAGCTCAAGTGCACAAAAAGACCATAAGTAAACCAATATCCTTCAAAAAAGTCTTGTCAATATAGTGGTCAAACTCTACTTGCATTGGATTACTTGCGAACACCTTGCAAACATCTGCGATTCAGCAACTACCTGCTAATGCACTCACATAAACTTTACTTCACCTAAAGTGCCTTGTTGACAAGTTTGGAAAAACGCATAAGATATATTACCTTCAATGGCCTTAGATGGCGATATTGCTTCTTTATACCAGAAACAAACTGCTGCAGAAAAAGTTAGGAGCCATGCAAAATGTAATGTGTAATTGCATTACTACAAATGTATTGGAGTAAAAAATACATTTACTTGTTCAAAAATGAAGTCAAGTAGAGAGTAAAAGTTTCTAATATCTTTGATACTCAGTACAACTACAAAGTAGCCAAAAATATACTTAAGTACTGTAACTAATTACATTTACTCATACTTTACACTACTGAAATATAATGGGATTTATCCTTGAATATGGGATATGTACAGTACATACATACAATTCACTGCAGTCTCCAACTGAAATGATCACTAGTGGCTTTAAAATACCAACAACTTCTATTACTTTTCACACAAATGAAGATTATGGGGCAGATTATCAATTAATAAACACTTATTTTTGCTCATATATGCTACTGTATGACCTCAAAACACTTTTACCATAGTGCATGATTTGTAAACTAACAGAGTTTTCTATAATCACATAATGAGCTCCATATGTGTGATGTAGTAAACTTGCTCGGTAGCTCACCTGGTACATTATTGCACTTGCGATGTGGAGTGCTCAGGTACGAGTCCCTTGAAACGCAAGTCATGATAAAAGAGCTCAAAGACTTGTAGAAACAAGCTACAATGGCATGATTGCTTCAGCTCACGCTTGCCTTTATATTTAAAACTATGCACAGTTACTCTATATGGTTTGTTGCATTTAGAATAGTTTTTTCCCCTCTCCTATCAGATCTGTAACCCATTTTTGGGTTGCGACCCACCAGTTGAGAACCTGCTGATCCAACTCATCTTGTACTGTACATCCCACAGCCACAAAATAATCTAATTCAGCAGAAGTCATTTATTTTGCGATTTTTTCCTCCCAACCGAATGCCACATCTCATACTGACTCACCACTGCACATCGACAAACTCTCACAACATCTCATTTCTCCCAGTGGGTATCCAAGGCCCATGCTAAAAGCTGCTCCCCTCCGAAGGTTTCAACTGGCAGCTGAAAGCCTGCTGGGCACTGGGCACTGCGCCTGTGTATCGCATCAGATTCCACGCGAACACAATACCAACAAGTTGTCAACAGGGAATATTTACACTTTCGCTCAAACATAATTCATATTCCAGAGTGTCCTTGGAGGCAAGATATTGTATCATCAGAGGGAAAAGGAGTAGTAACTAAATTTGCAGAGAAGAAAAGAAAAGACACTGTCAACACTTTAAGTAGTATTTCAGGCCACGCAGACAGAAGTCCATGAAAAGTTGATGGGGTCAGTCACTATATGCATACACTTTTTTGTTTACAACATCAAAAAAATCATTTTTTACAAAGAATAAAGGCCCGTTCACACCGATAACTATAACAATCAGGATATAGATCAGTTAAAAATCGTTCTAATTATAAGAGAATAGCAGAGTCCACACCACAACTACAATGACAATAGCACAGAGGAACGATATTGTTTAAATTTATTAAAATAGAAAACAATTATTTTAAATTGCAATAATTTCACAATATTACTGTTTTCACTGTATTTTTGATTAAATAAATGCACCTTTGTTGAACAACAACTTTCAAAAACATAAATCATAATTATTCAAAAAAATTTTGGCAGGCTCAATATGTTCTTTTAAAAAGCACACATTTGAAAAATTTAAATAATTTGGATAAATTGTTCAATTAAATATTACCAATTGAATAACAGGAAATACATTGCATTTTACAATATTTAATTCTGGGTTATTTGCAGATTAAACGTCTATGTGCCACTTTAATGGCATGCTGTCGATTAGCTATACATGAACAGAAAACACATTTACAGCATTTATAATGAAACCTTAGCAGACAAGGGGGATGGAAGATATAAAAGCTGATATGTGAAATTTGTTTTTATTAAAGCACTGGAAATGAGTTGATCTTTAAAAAAAGCTGTAAATTTATCTAATTCTCCTTTGGAGGTGGGGATATTTTTCCAGGTGGTGGAACGTCCGATTTTGACTTACTGATGTAATTTGCGTTGGTAGAACATAAACAGTGCTTTATTACATTAGAGAACCTTTCTCAGGGGAGACAAATCTCTAGTCAAAACCGTGTAACACGATGGGATCTCAACAGGGAGACTGGAGGCTGTTCTATCTGATTAGAAGTCACTGGAGGAAATACCTTATTACCTTGAGTAAACTGCTTTTGTGTGCAGACAGTTTATCACATAATAAATTGATTGGCTTGCTGCTAATCTACAGCATATTTGCCAAGACATGCTCATTTTGGAGTGAGCTATTAAATATCTGCTAAAAGAAGTTGCTGTTCTTTAAGAGAAGTCAGTTGGTCATGAAGCAAGTTTAAAGATTGTCGGTAACCAATTTTAATCATTCCAGTTCATGCTACCACACATTACATATTATTATTATTATTGTTATTATTATACACATATGATCTGAGCTCAAATTACTGGTTCTTTCCTTATAAAGTACAAATAATTATGTAATATTGAATATATAAAATTATGTAATATTTTTTTTTTTTTTTAATGGAATTTGCATTAGTCACATTTTAATATAGGTGCACTGTGCACATTACACATTATATGCATAGAAAATTAAAAAGAAAAATGACAATATAAAATAAGTGTTTCATTCGTTCTCATAGTTAAATATTTTAATTTGATTTAATCACAAATTAATTATGTTTTGTTATTTAATTGATATATGTCCTAAAAGTTTATACATAGTATTCTAATACTGGCTAGAAAAAAGATACATAATACAAAGTCAATAAAATATTGTAATAACATGTTTTGGCTTTAGCAAGTGCAATGACAATACAAATGTTGCAAACAACAATTCATAATTTCATGCTTGCTATTTGAAAGTTTGAAAACAGATCTAAAAATCACAGACTAAAAACAAAAACTAGAAAGCGTTGTCTGCATTTAGTAAAGAAACATACAAGATGTTTCATTAAAACTCCACATGCACAGACTAGCTGGTTCTCACTTCTCAGTATTAAATGCAAATCGCTGCCCTTTTCAAATGGCCAGAACATATCCAGATAATTTTGTGTCATATAAACATATACCTTTGATAGCCCTTTTCTCATATTTATGTTCACATTTTAATACAGGAGGTAACGCTTGCTGTTAAGCTGACATTATCTCCCAGTGTCAAAGGAAGCGGTGAACTCTGGGTCTAGCCAGTGATAATAGCGTTGTGTGAGAGATACCCCCTGACTCTTCCCATTCACCTGTTTGTAAATCGGAGCTGTCACTTATGACAGCAGTCAGCTTGTGTGTTAGGCTTCATTAACCCAACCACACAAGAGCTCAGTTTCAGGCATTATATTTCCTCTGTCAATGGATGGTAAAAAAAAAAAACCTGTGGCCACATGGAGAAGGACATGCAAACAACAGCTCACGGTAGAAAATATATGATGGCAAACATTTACAGCTCTTAGGATTGACCGGACCATTGAAGATGTTGTATTTCCGGGCGACAACACGCCTCCTGTCAGGGCTTTTACGACCGAGCAAGATTAACTGACTGAGTTTTTGAAGAAGAACTATTAAAGATTCTTGTAATACTGATGTGTTGCACAGGGATGGACATACCACATACACAAGCATTTAAATCTTCTCGATATAAACCCATAGACACGAAACATGGCATAACTGAAGTTACCTTAAATGTATCATGAGTACACTGAGTGCAATGCAACAACAGTAATAATGGATACCATTTCCTGGGGATGTGCATGTTCATTTATAGAAAAGTCTGTCTATAAATTAATGCAGGAAAGTCTGTGTTCTGTGGGAAAAATGCAGGCAAGATGCAGATTTCCTGTGTCTGTTTGTCTCTGCTTCTCCACGTCCAACACACACACACACATACTTCAGGGCAATACAACTTGTAACTAAGAACTTCTCGGGGGATGGGGGACAGACCCCAGAGTGAGCTTTTTAACAATTTTTGGTTAACTATAACAAATAATTGTGTCTGATTTGTCTCAGTCGTTACAATGTTTTCATACAGAGCAATCTGAAGATTTCTGGAATAATCATATGGTCCAGTGTAAAGTTTCCACAGTCAGTGATGGTTTGGGGTGTCATGTCATCTGCTGGTGTTGGTCCACTGTGTTTTCTGAGGTCCAAGGTCAACACAGCCGTATACCAGGAAGTTTTAGAGCACTTCATGCTTCCTGCTGCTGAACAACTTTATGGAGATGCAGATTTCATTTTCCAACAGGACTTGGCACCTGCACACAGTGCCAAAGCTACTAGTACCTGGTTTAAGGACCATGGTATCCCTGTTCTTAATTGGCCAGCAAACTCGCCTGACCTTAAAGGGTTAGTTCACCCAAAAATGAAAATTCTGTCAGTAATTACTCACCCTCATGTTGATACAACCATGTAAGTCTTTCTTTCATCTTCAGATCACAAATTAATATTTTTGTGATTAAATATGAGCGGTGGAATACTCCTCCATTGGCTTTAAGGGGGCCCAAACTTGTCCGTCCAGTAAGTCAGTGAAGAAAATGTTTAAATAGTCCATGCCACTACAGTGGCTCAACCGTACGTTTCTCAAGCGACGATAATACTTTTCGTGCGAAAAAAACAAACAAACAAAAGAACGACTTTATTCAACTATTCATTTTCTCTCTTGTAGGCCTCTGACGTAGCTCCATGACGCATGCGCGAGAACTAAACTGACGACGGTCTTCTTCTACTACTACTTGTTACTGGCTGCTCACTCCTTAGGAGTATTACCGCCACCTAGTGTTCAAGATGAAGTGCTGGCATAGCCGCGCTAAACTTTGTTTACAAGCAGGTGAAGGCGCGCGCGCTGTATGTAAGCTATTGAATTCGACATTGATCGTGCGTTTGGTCTCGCTCTAAGTAATTGTTTACAATGGTTAGAAAGTGTGCATTTCCTGGATGTCCGAATCGTGAAAAACTAACGAGTAAACGTAAAGGTGCCTTAACATTGCCACAAAATGAACGGCTTACCTTTCACCGTTTCCCATCAAATGATCGTGAGCGACTGAATCTATGGCTGCTGGCTGTTCAACGGGATGTTAATTTACCGATTAATTTCGTCAAGCACATGAAGTTGTGCAGTGAACATTTCTCTCCAGACGACTTCAAATCAGTTCAACAAAAAAGATTACTGAAATCAACAGCTGTGCCCAACTTGTTTATACAGACCAAGGTAAGTGGAAGCAGTATGTGGTAATTGTTAAAGTCATGATACACTCATTTAGTTTTGTCTTTATTTGTATATGGCTATATATTAAATAAAAAAACCATAATACATGATACAGTGAATTTTACAGTGTCTGTGTATTCAGGTTCGAATAAGTAAGGTTGGTTAAAAAAATTCAAGTCTTCATCTACGTCAAAATCTGCCGACATATT
This sequence comes from Megalobrama amblycephala, assembly GCF_018812025.1. Classification (NCBI taxonomy): domain Eukaryota; kingdom Metazoa; phylum Chordata; class Actinopteri; order Cypriniformes; family Xenocyprididae; genus Megalobrama; species Megalobrama amblycephala. The sequence continues at coordinate 29,973,592 of NC_063047.1, forward strand.
TACAAATAATGATTTTTACATACAGCGCGCGCGCCTTCACCTGCTTGTATACAAAGTTTAGCGCGGCTATGCCAGCACTTCATCTTGAACACTAGGTGGCGGTAATACTCCTAGGGAGTGAGCAGCCAGTAACAAGTAGTAGTAGAAGAAGACCGTCGTCAGTTTAGTTCTCGCGCATGCGTCATGGAGCTACGTCAGAGGTCTACAAGAGAGAAAATGAATAGTTGAATAAAGTCGTTCTTTTGTTTGTTTTTTTCGCACGAAAAGTATTATCGTCGCTTGAGAAACGTACGATTGAGCCACTGTAGTGGCATGGACTATTTAAACATTTTCTTCACTGACTTTCTGGACGGACAAGTTTGGGCCCCCTTAAAGCCAATGGAGGAGTATTCCACCGCTCATATTTAATCACAAAAATATTAATTTGTGATCCGAAGATGAAAGAAAGACTTACATGGTTGTATCAACATGAGGGTGAGTAATTACTGACAGAATTTTCATTTTTGGGTGAACTAACCCTTTAACCCCATAGAAAATCTATGGGGTATTGTGAAGAGGAAGATGCGATATGCCAGACCCAACAATGCAGAAGAGCTGAAGGCCACTATCAGAGCAACCTGGGCTCTCATAACACCTGAGCAGTGCCACAGACTGATCGACTCCATGCCACGGCGCATTGCTGCAGTAATTCAGGCAAAAGGAGCCCCAACTAAGTATTAAGTGCTGTACGTGCTCATACTTTTCATGTTCATACTTTTCAGTTGGCCAAAAATCCTTTCTTTGTATTGGTCTTAAGTAATATTCTAATTTTCTGAGATACTGAATTTGGGATTTTCCTTAGTTGTCAGTTATAATCATCAAAATGAAAAGAAATAAACATTTGAAATATATCAGTCTGTGTGTAATGAATGAATATAATATACAAGTTTCACTTTTTGAATGGAATTAGTGAAATAATAATGATAAGATATTCTAATTATATGACCAGCACCTGTATATTAATAAAATCTGAAGAAACGGTTCTTTCCACCACGTAAAATTTATCCTAAATATAAAGTTTGAAATGTGTTTGACTTGAATAGCCAGCTTTAAATTCTATGATATGAAGCGTATTTTTAATGCGCCTACCCAGTTGTGTCACATAACCTCCTTTATGTTTAATTTTATAAATGTTAAATCCATTGAGCAAAATAAAGCATAAGCTTTTGTCAATTCGGGTTGATTGGGCAAGGTTATATGAGTTAATATTGTGTATGACCTTTAAATCTGGTAAATTAACATTTGGTGTCCTTTGAAACAGTTCTAGTCTGTTCAGCGTGGTTTATATTTCGAAAGTCGTTGTTGATTTTAATCAGTACCAATGCAAGTATTCACACCAATCCTACCAGGTCCATAGAGGACACATTATACACCACTGAGCCACTCTAAGCACTCCCCTTCTTTATTTGCTCCTCATTTGTCGGCTCTTGAAGGTACTACCTGAGGTAGGAGTGGTCAGCCCTGGCAGACTAGCCTCAGGCCAAAACAAGGCCTGCTGGGGTGAGCGACTCACTCAGAATAGAATATGCTGCACACTCAGCTTAATGCTTGCTTGCACCAGGACTTCTGAACATTCCTGAACACAAGAGGAGTGCAATACAGATTCCGTATGGAAGAGTGAGTCTAAATTTAGGCTGAGGTTTTCTACATTTTGTTTGTGTGGTGAAAAGGTGAATTCACTTTGTAGACTGTGGATATGCATTAAAATGCAGCCAAAGGCCTTTTTAGACAGGGTGTGAGGCATTGTCAGAGAATCAAGATTATTCTAAGACTGAAACAATTAATAACATTATTAAGTTAAGTGATCCTTATTAATTGCCTAAATTAATGTCACTTACTGACATTTTAATAGGATTTGTGATGGTATTGCCATGCGGAATTTGCAGACGTTTATACAAATCTGTTAAAACCCACAAATTCTGTGATCATTTTGAAAAGGAGAATGAGCCTTAATAATCAGCGTAATACTTAATTAGCTATGCAAATTGATGGCATGATTGTGTGAATAAAACTTAATAAGCCACTGAAACAAAGAACTACTGAAAGATCTCATTTATCCCTTGTGAAGAAAGAACAAGGCTTTTCTGCATCTATGAATGCAATCAGTGAATAAATGGTTTAAACATAATTCTCTGAGACGCCCATTATGTGTTTTTGAATTTCAAAGTCAGTAATGCCTTTCCAGTAAATTAAATGATATAATATATAAATATATAATTTTGTATATACAAAGAGACAGAGAGAAAGAAATAGTATAATGGTATTAAACTGAGACGTGCCAATTAGAAGAACAGAATTAAATTAATTTGGAATCATTAATAGACATAACAATTTCAAAGCTAATTGGTGTAAATTATACACACCGAGTTAATCAAACAAATGAACTGCTGATTGAAAAGTGTCTGAATAATGTTCTATCTAGGTCTAGTTGTGTTGAATAAAAGTCCGATATGAAGCCAGAGGTGTCAGGAAAAGACATACAAACTTCTAAATAGTGATTACTATTCTGTTGAACTGACTAAATGATCTTTATGATTAGTGGTAATTACTAAGGCACATGCATTTGAACAACCTCCTGACCAAATATATTATAGAGGTAGACTCTTTTGACTTGAGCCAAGAAGTAACCAACCTGAACCCAGCAGTAAATATTTAGTACTGCATCCTTGTTATGTTGTGCCAGATCTGCTATTGTTTTACGGTTTGCAACACACACAGGCTCATTCATGCCCTTACACACGCACACACACATAGTCAGTTCACAGTTGTGTGTTCTGTGCTTGTGCTTCCTGTAGCCCTGTGGCGCGATCGCTTCACTACTCTGAGCTGCTGTTTCGGGCTAGAGGAAGAATTATTTATTTAGCACACACCTCTCCTGTCATAGTTCATCTGCAGAAAACTCAGCCCAGAGGCCTGCGCATCTCTAAACAACTCTGCCCAAAGCCCCCCCCCCCCCCCCCCCCCACCCCACAAAAAAAGCATAACCTTTATGACCATTGCATTAGTGAAAATAAAAGTGAAAATGTATATTTGGTTCTCATGACTATTTTAAAAGTGTGAGTGACTGGCTATACGATTAAGATAGTTTGGCTACTACACTCTAACACCAAAACAAAGAAAAGCCGTCACCTTTGTACCTTATTTACCCCTAAACGGTGCATATTAGTATCTGGGATAAATTGTTTCATAATAGTACCTTTTGAAATCATACTGCCCCTGTGATTTTATTTGTCAGTGACAGTGGAGAAGCAAAAATCACATAAAGCTTTTGATAATAAAAATAAAGTGATTGTTTTCAGAATCTTTTTGAACAGTTGTTAGTAATATCTAATATAATTTAGAACCATTGAAAGAGAAGTTCCTTACACAATGTTTTTCTCTTCATGGTCATGTTCTGATTGTAATTCATAATTTTAAAATTCTTGTTTGAAACCTTGTCAAGGAAATAGCTATAAGTGGATAAGTGGCATGTCAAAGTCAAATGTAGCAGTACAAGGACAATTCTGACATTTTATCATAGCAGAATAACATGATGAAAAAAAGAAAAAGACTGCAAGGAGGAAAAAAAAAATGTTTGAGGCTATATAGGACAAAGGATCATTTTGAATGCTTTCCTCAGCACAGTAAAATCTCATTCAACATGAAATGGACCCCATTTACGTTAAAACAATTAATACCATTTTGTGTTTTAAGTCTGATCAAATAATGAGTCCAGATATATTACATTCAGTGATGCCATACAGTAAAAGAACCATTTTTCTTAGTGTGAAAAACCGTTTAAAGCTGCAGTCCTCTTTGTCGCCATCTCTGTTTGAAACCTGCAATTGCAGTTATTTGTGGAATTATCATTTTTTTGTGGGTTGTGCCTCGGCACGGCTCCTCAGTGCAGATTAATCTAATGTTTGCTATCAGTCACCACATCGGTGTGGATACTGGACTTCATAATCATAGATTCTACGTCTTGGAAGTATGACCAAAATAAGAATTTACCGGAAACAAGTAACATGTCTGCCACTTTTGTTCTGACCAACTGAGAAAAACATTACAAGAAATTGCGCTGCCAATGGTGATTAAATCTAACGATCGCTTAGCTCGGATCATATCAAACCGTGCAAATTATTATTATTGTTATACTTTGTTCTCAAATTGTTCATGTTAATAACATCAGCATTGCATGACTATGTGTATTTAATGTGTATTAGCATCACCTGTAGATTTCAGTTTCTGTAGCCACTTCACAGTCCGAAGTCTTTTGCTTTTGACTACGGGTGAATCTCCAGTTGTCACTTATGATTGTTATTTGGACCTTTCTGGATTACAATACGCCATCAAAATGATGTTTAATTATTCCAGCTGCTGTGAGAAAAGGCTGTAAATGATCCGCTACCTGCAGAATCCTCCACATGTGATATAGCCTATTAGCCGGGACTCAAAGAGGCAATGATAATGATAATGACGCAAAGACGAACGGCTGCCTGCTCAAATTTCCTGCGGAAACCCACCAGTACCACTCTTATTATAAAACATTACTACAAGTTTACCGTTGTGAATCGGGCTAAGAAGATAGTTTCGAACACTAGCTGGTGTACTTAAATTGAATTTGGATATTTATTAACCAAAAAAAGTTACGGACTGCAGCTTTAAAAATCTAAAGAAACCTTTTCCATTATAAAGAACCCATTGTACAAAGGACTTATATTTTTAAAAAGCAATTTATTTATATATTATTGGTTTAACTTAAAGTAACCTGATTGCCTTAAAAATTTGAGTTAATACAAAGAAAGATTAAACCAGATTAAAACAGAAATTCAAAATATTCTGTTATCTCATCTAAGTTGATTTGACAAAAGAAAACAAACAGTTGATAACAAATCACGAAGTGAGTGTACTACAGCTGATATAGTTTGAACATAACTCCTCATTTACTCACATTATTCAGTTCTCCAGATAACAAGCTTCCCCAGGTTGCAAGGAGTCAATTAACGTCTGAATGCTATTCATTCAGATTAATCAGAGGTGCAACAGCATAGAGAAAGAGAGTCTTGTGTCTGTTTTTATGCAAAATAAATTAAAAATCAGTTCAAGCATAAAAAGATAATAAGAACTGCTATGGATAATTGCATTATGTCTGTTCATTAAAATAAAACAGTAAATTATATTTAATGATTACATCTGATTACCTGATGCTTGCATAGGTAAAGCATTGCTCTTCAGTCCTTTTAGATCTTAATTACCTGTAAAATAAACCTAACTTGTGTAATTTATTAAATATTTAAAATCAGTTTTCTGATTATTGTAATTTTCCTACATTACCGTTCAAAAGTTGGGGTAAGTATTTATTTTTTTTATTAACGAATTAATACTCTTATTCAGCAAAGATGCATTAAATTGACCAAAAGTAAACGTAAAGACATTTATAATGTTACAAATGATTCATATTACAAATAAATGCTGTTCTTTTTTAACATTTAATTGATCAAAAATTCCTGAAATAAATGTTTCTTGAGCATCATATCAGCATATTAGAATGATTTCTGAATGACCATAAGACACTGAAGACTGGAGTAATGATGCTGAAAACTGAGCTTTAAATACAATAGCAGTTTAATTTATATTGTAATAATATTTCATGATATAACAGTTTTTTACTGTATTTTTGATCATATAAATGCAGCTTTGGTGAGCATGAGACACTTTTCAAAAAAAAAACAAAAAAAAAAAACTTACCAAACTTTTGAACTGTAGTGAATATGTAATCACCATAATTTGAACATGAGTTTTAAAAATGAAAACATGAGCTATTTTGTTCTGCATATAGTCTTTTGGAATATTCTTAGGCATGTAAATAGTAATTGTGTTGTAAATTTCTCCAGGTGAGATTTGATTGTCAAACCATTAATACACTGCTTGACTTCTCAAATTTCCATCAAATTATGGAGGAAAATGTTAGTATTAATGTCTAATTTTCCTAACTGGCAGGTACCCCCATATGTGTGGGAGATCTCAGCAACCCAATTAGAGAACACATCTGTTCCATTAGAGAATCTAGACGTCATCCATCAAATGTGTCATATTCATCTCACCTCCACATTCCACATACACATGCTGCACATTACGCTCAACAAGATTGGCAATTTGCTTCAACGTTTTAGTTCAGTCCCATAATAGAGGAGAGTTGGGATTGAAAGAGTTAGTCCAGCCATCCGATACACGTGTGCTGTGAAGTTTCTGAAAATCATACATGGCATTGTTATTTTAATCTCAGTTTGTGTACAGATCAAATAAGATAATACATGTTTATGAATTGATATTTTGCTCTGGCCTCCCAAAAGTTTTACAGAAAGTCCCATAAAAATGAAACAAAAAGTTTTGTCAACAATGTGATTTTCAGTAAAATGTGCTTATGAAGTGGTTAAAAACTGAATGACGATTATTCTTATGGGGGCTGGAGTAAAGTGTCTTATCTGCCAGTTTTCATTAAAGATTTGAATTATGCAGTAACGATTAAAAACAGCTCATCAGAATGGAGGAAAATGCTTCTCATAGTCGAATGAGAAGTCTCATTTAACAGCTATTATATCTGATAACATTAATGCAAATGAACAGACCTTTCTATTTACAATGTATTCACAATGCTACTGAACACTTTAGTTACTATCGACGCCACAATGATTTGAATTAATACGTAAATTATCTAACAAAGTTCTTGAATTTAATCCTTGAGTTAATCTAAATGTTATTGTTGATGTTCTACATGTTCATTTGGGAATGGCACATAGCACTAAATACACAGCATGTTAAAGGTGCCCTAGAATTAAATATTGAATTTATATTGGCATAGTTAAATAACAAGAGTTCAGTACATGGAAAAGACATACCTTGAGTTTCAAACCCCATTGCTTCCTCCTTCTTATATAAATCTCATTTGTTTAAAAGACTTCCGGAAAACTCGCGGATCTCAACATAACACCGACTGTTACGTAACAGTCGGGATCATTAATATGTATGACCCCAGTATTTGCATATATGCCAGCCCATGTTCAAGGCATTAGACAAGGAAAGGCAGTATTAACGTCTGGATCTGTGCACAGACAAGGTAAGACAGCAAGAACAACAGCGAAAAATGGCAGATGGAGCATTAATAACTGACATGATCCATGATAGCATGATATTTTTAGTGATATTTGTAAATTGTCTTTCTAAATGTTTCATTAGCATGTTGCTAATGTACTGTTAAATGTGGTTAAAGTTACCATCGTTTCTTACTGTATTCACGGAGACAAGAGCCGTCGCTATTTTCATTTTTAAATGTGCAGTCTGTATAATTCATAAACACAACTTCATTCTTCATAAATCTCTCCAACACTGTAGCATTAGCCGTTAGCCACAGAACATATAACCTCAAACTCATACAGAATCAAACGTAAACATCAAAATAAATACTTTACTCACATAATTCGAAGCATGCATACAGCATGCATGACGAACATCTTGTAAAGATCCATTTGAGGGTTATATTAGCTGTGTGAACTTTGTAAATGCGCTGTAATATAGTCGAGAGCTCGTGTGGCAGGGAGCACGCGATTTAAAGGGGCGGCGCTGCCAAAATCAGTGTATAGTTAATGATGCCCCAAAATAGGCAGTTAAAAAAATTAATTTAAAAAAAATCTATGGGGTATTTTGAGCTGAAACTTCACAGACACATTCAGGAGACACCTTAGACTTATATTACGTCTTGTGAAAAAGCATTCTTGGGCACCTTGTATTACTGTTATACTGCAAGTTTACTGGCAAGTATTTTTGAACAGTGTGGAATTAAATTTTATATATTTGACTTATATTTCCTTGATATTATTGCTGTAGTGTTGTAGCTTTGTTTGTACAGTACAGTACCATCCATAAAACTGCAAACACTCTAGAGCACCCAGTATGCTTCCTTAAGTCTGTTATTTGCTATGAAAAATACAACCTAAACCTGTGAGCCTAGCTTGATGTATAGTCTACCAAAAGTTAAGAGCCAATGAATTGAATGTAATTCTAGAGAGAGGTCTGTATTACATCAAGCTTGAAATTTATTTATATAATATATATATATATTATATATATATATATATATATATATATATATAAAAATGTGGAACACTTAGCTGGAGAACTGATAGATGAATGTCTTTGCGGGTGAAGAATCCACAGGGAAAGGAGAGCAGACATGGAAGAGGATACAGGGTTCTCAGGTGAGCAACAGGTAAGGAGTCCAGGTACACAAGACATAGTGCTTGCAATAGACATTGTGTTTTCCATTGACGAGACCAGATGCTGAGTGAAGTGTGTGAGGGCCTTTTGAGTGGTGCAGATGATGAGTGACAGCTGGTGGTGATCAGTGATTGCAGATCGAGTCCAGGTGAGTAGAAGGAGGGATGATGGGAAATGTAGACCGGGGGAGGTGAGACAGACGGTGACTGTGACAGCGGCTGCTTTCAAATGCTCCCGTGTGTATCTGTGTAAGCCTCTGTGAAGAGCATCAAAGGTTTCTATTAACAACGTGTTTTTGAAGCATTGATCATTGTAGCCAATCACAGACATATCTTTTGAGCATGTGAACACAATGACCAATCAGATGTGTTTGAGTTAAGCCAGAGTTTTTGCTCGTGCTGCATGAAGCTGTTTTACACCGTGGCTTCAAATCTTATTTGCACTCTTAAGTCACACATAAAAATGTGTGAATGTCATTGTTGTCATTGTTAAGTATCAAACCATCTGGCTCTTTTTTAAAGAAAGATGGCGCACAAGCACACTTTTCAAGCAATGCATTTCATGAAAGTATTACTGAAGAATGTCTTAGCAGCTATATATATATAATATATATATATATATATATATATATATATATATATATATATATATACACAGTACAGTCCAAAAGTTTGGAACCACTAAGATTTTTAATGTTTTTAAAAGAAGTTTCGTCTGCTCACCAAGGCTACATTTATTTAATTAAAAATACAGTAAAAAACAGTAATATTGTGAAATATTATTACAATTTAAAATAACTGTGTACTATTTAAATATATTTGACAAAGTAATTTATTCCTGTGATGCAAAGCTGAATTTTCAGCATTACTCCAGTCTTCAGTGTCACATGATCCTTCAGAAATCATTCTAATATGCTGATTTGCTGCTCAATAAACATTTATGATTATTTTCAATGTTGAAAACAGTTGTGTACTTTTTTTTTCAGGATTGAAATGAATACTTTTATTCAGCAAGGATGCATTAAATCAATCAAAAGTGGCAGTAAAGACATTTATAATGTTACAAAAGATTAGATTTCAGATAAACACTGTTCTTTTGAACTTTCTATTCATCAAATAATCCTGAAAAAAAATATTGTACACAAATATTTTGTACAATTACACATTAAATGTTTCTTGAGCAGCAGATCAGCATATTAGAATGATTTCTGAAGGATCATGTGACACTGAAGACTGGAGTAATGATGCTGAAAATTCAGCTTTGCATCACAGGAATAAATTACTTTGTCAAATATATTTAAATAGTACACAGTTATTTTAAATTGTAATAATATTTCACAATATTACTGTTTTTTACTGTATTTTTAATTAAATAAATGTAGCATTGGTGAGCAGACGAAACTTCTTTTAAAAACATTAAAAATCTTAGTGGTTCCAAACTTTTGGACTGTACTGTATATACAATATCTAGTGATGGGAGATTTCCAAACACTGCTTTATGAAGCTTCAAAGCTTTACGAATCTGTGGTTCGGAGTGTGTATCAAACTGCCAAAGTCACGTGAACCAATGAAATTTTGAAATGTTTCAAAACACTTATGATGCAACATAGCCTCGTTTACTGAAATCATGTGACTTTGGCAGTTTGATACACGCTCTGAACCACTGATTCGAAACAAAAGATTTGTAAAGCTTAGAAGCTTCTCTAGATATTGTTGAATAAAGTCGTTATTTTGTTTTTTTTGGCACAAAAAGCATCCTCATCGCTTCATAACATTAAGGTTGAACCACTGTAGTCACATGAACTGTTTTAAGTATGTCTTTAGTATCTTTCTGGGCATTTGAAAGTGTTAATTAAATCTTTAGCTGTCAATGGAGGCCTCACTGAGCCATCGAATTTTATCAAAAATATCTTAATGTGTGTTCCGAAGATGAACAAAATTCTTACGGGTGTGGAACGACATGAGGGTGAGTAATTAATGACAGAATTATCATTTTTGGGTGAACTAACCTTTTAATGTACCATGACAGTCCCAGATCCCCACTTTTATTGTAAAGGAGAAAGTAGCTTGGACATTCTGCTAAACTTCATATAATAATCATCTGGGTTTTTCACATTATTTTTTAAATTTTACCAAATCCTGTTGCTCGGCAAGTCAAAAGAGTCGACTCTGCAGTTTCTATGATATTCTGCTCCCTAGATAGGACTCTGGTGCCTCCATCAGTTTTATCTTAAGCAATTTTTTTGCCTGGTTTTCCATCAAGTGCCGAGGCAGCAAGCATCACTACATTATGATAAATTATAATATAAAATAAATAAACATTTCTGTTTCAACTAAAAATACAAAAAATTATCCGGAGAAAAATACAAACCCGATTCCAAAAAAGTTGGGACACTATACAAATTGTGAATAAAAACAGAATGCAATGATGTGGAAGTTTCAAATTTCAATATTTTATTCAGAATACAACATAGATGACATATCAAATATTTAAACTGAGAAAATGTATCATTTTAAGGGAAAAATAAGTTGATTTTAAATTTCATGGCATCAACACATCTCAAAAAAGTTGGGACAAGGCCATGTTTACCACTGTGTGGCATCCCCTCTTCTTTTTATAACAGTCTGCAAACGTCTGGGGACTGAGGAGACAAGGTGCTCAAGTTTAGGAATAGGAATGTTGTCCCATTCTTGTCTAATACAGGCTTCTAGTTGCTCAACTGTCTTAGGTCTTCTTTGTCGCATATTCCTCATTATGATGCACCAAATGTTTTCTATGGGTGAAAGATCTGGACTGCAGGCTGGCCATATCAGTACCCGGATCCTTCTTCTACGCAGCCATGATGTTGTAATTGATGCAGTATGTGGTCTGGCATTGTCATGTTGGAAAATGCAAGGTTTTCCCTGAAAGAGACGACGTCTGGATGGGAGCATATGTTGTTCTAGAACTTGGATATACCTTTCAGCATTGATGGTGCCTTTCCAGATGTGTAAGCTACCCATGCCACATGGACTCATGCAACCCCATACCATCAGAGATGCAGGATTCTGAACTTGTCCTCTTTAGTCCGGATGACATGGCGTCCCAGTTTTCCAAAAAGAACTTCAAATTTTGATTCGTCTGACCACAGAACAGTTTTCCACTTTGCCACAGTCCATTTTAAATGAGCCTTGGCCCAGAGAAAACACCTGTGCTTCTGGATCATGTTTAGATATGGCTTCTTTTTTGACCTATAGAGTTTTAGCCGGCAACAGCGAATGGCACGGTGGATTGTGTTCACCAACAATGTTTTCTGGAAGTATTCCTGAGCCCATGTTGTGATTTCCATTACAGTAGCATTCCTGTATGTGATGCAGTGAGGTCTAAGGGCCCGAAGATCACGGGCATCCAGTATGGTTTTCCGGCCTTGACCCTTACGCACAGAGATTGTTCCAGATTCTCTGAATCTTTGGATGATATTATGCACTGTAGATGATGATAACTTCAAACTCTTTGTAATTTTTTCTCTGAGAAACTCCTTTCTGATATTGCTCCACTATTTTTCGCTGCAGCATTGGGGGAATTGGTGATCCTCTGCCCATCTTGACTTCTGAGAGACACTGCCACTCTTTTTTATACTCAATCATGTTGCCAGTTGACCTAATAAGTTGCAAACTGGTCCTCCAGCTGTTCCTTAAATGTACATTTAACTTTTCTGGCCTCTTATTGCTACCTGTCCCAACTTTTTTGGAATGTGTAGCTCTCATGAAATCCAAAATGAGCCAATATTTGGCATGACATTTCAAAATGTCTCACTTTCAACATTTGATATGTTATCTATATTCTATTGTGAATAAAATATAAGTTTATGAGATTTGTAAATTATTACATTCCTTTTTTTATTCACAATTTGTACAGTGTCCCAACTTTTTTGGAATCTGTTTTGTACAATTTCTTCACATGAAAGGCTCTGCATTCTGTGCTCGACTTGGACATATTAATCTTTTGATAGTTTGAATTAATAGACTAAGTTTTGTCCTCCATTAGTAGACTACAATAGAACAAGTCCTCTCTAATTCCACACTACTAATGGTAATCCATTAGCATGCATCATGCGTATTCATTTCACACATTTACGGAAATCTAAATCCCCTGCAAGACAAAGCATGAAGACTTCGATAAAGCGTTCAGGCCTGGCTTTAGTTCTGAGAAAGCATCTGATGGGATCAGTATTGGGCCGGAGTCAGCTGTCTGAAGTCTACTTTCACACAGACAACCTTGAGATCAGCTGAGAGGGATTATTCGCTTTCAACTTTGAGTGCCATTATGGAAAAGGCCGGTCTTACCGTATCTCATTCTCTTCCCAGAGGTTCATCTGCCGTGCTATTTTCCATTTCTTTACAGGAAGACTTCTACTGAATAAAATGGTAAACCACACAAGATTGAGTTTCACAGCATCCTCCTCAGAATGAGCTGTATTATGGAATCAAAATGGCTTATTTTGGCAAAAGGTCTTAGTGTTTTTTTGTTTCTTCATGAGTTGGCTCTTTTTAGGATCATTAATAAAATCCTCCATATGTACATGAGGGATGCTGACGTCATTCTGTATAGAAACAAATATACTTTCAGATTGCTAACATTTTCAATGACCTCTATAATAGATACATTCTTCAGGGCACAGAGAAGCCTAAATACAAATACTTTATTTACAATGATGAATGTGCATAAATCTTTGATTTATTGCCATTTAAATGTTCCACAATCTTGCCATAGTGCAGTGTGCCAAAGAATTATTGCCGTTGCTATGTCAAAAACGGTATTAGCAGCCACACCAGCGGTGGAAAAAAACTCACAGGGGTGTACTTGGCACACAATAGCCTTCTTAGACATGCTGAAAAGAACTGATCACCAACATATGTTGTGTTTTGGATTCTGGTCCCCAGCATGAGATATTGGTGTACTGGTGTGTCCCCAACAGACTGCACTTTAAAAAATAAAAATCCTGTTTACAAGCTGGCAGCTGTGGTTGAATCTGGAAAAAAAAAAAGAAGTTATTTCAGGCATTAAGAAATGGCATTTTGGGATGTGTATGAATATTTTATTGTATGTATGTATTTGATATGTTAATTATGCTTTTAGTATTTTAAAATAGATTGATTACCCGGCCCAGATGGAATCTGCATACTTTTAAAAAAAAAAAAGTTTAGAAATGAAAATCTGTGTCATTTACATGGTGAAATGGAACAAAAGGAGCTCCATTCTTATTGCCAGCTGGAATCACTATCAGATTAGCCAAAATATTTAATAAATGAACAGGCAAGGCGCAGATGACATGTAGAAATTTGTGACTGATTGGCGTCCAAAGATTTTAGCAGCATTCTGTTTCTGCAAATTCTGTGTAGGCCTGGTGATGGTGGTTCATAATAATTCAAGTGATAATTTTAAATAATTATGATTATATATCAGTGTTATTTTAGTATTATTTGTATACTATTATAGTGTTTATTGATAGTTTGAATTGGCTTTTAATTTTTATATATTCAGTTTAATTTTAGTGTAAGCTTTAGTAATTTTGTTGTGCTTTTTGTAATTTTTAATAAAGGGGTGGTTGATTATGATTTAACTTTTTTTAACTTTAGTTAGTGTGTAATGTTGCTGTTTGAGCATAAACAACAGCTGCAAAGTTACGACGCTCAAAGTTCAATGCAAAGGGAGATATTTTATTTTAAAGAATTCTCTGTTTAAGGACTACAACAAACAGCTGGTAGGGACTACAACAAGCTTCTTCCCGGGTTGGTGACATCACTAACCCTAAAATTCACATAAACCCTGTCCCTGAGAACATGCAACAAAGGGAGTGAGGCCATGTTGGGCTGCTTTAGAGAAGAGGAAGAGTTGTAGTAGAGGGTTGTTGACATGCCATCATTTCACACTGGACTGCTTCACAAACGAGGATCAATTCAATGCTGGATTTGTACAAAAGATGAACATGACGGCACATGCTAGTCGATGAGTTGAATCAACTCCACAGCAACTACATAAATTTATCCACTAACCATTCAGAAATGTCTAGATGCATTCTAAAAGTTGTAACTTCTTCCTTTCTTTCCATCAGTGTCGACTCTGGTTTGAACAATGTAAGGCTGAACACCGTTACTGACAATCATCATTTTGGCTGCGTGAGATTCTCCAGCTTTGTTGTTGTTGAGCAACCGAAGCGCAAGCTGTTTACTTCTAGAAAGTGGGCTGTGAGCAGCAAAATGGTGTGTTTTTGCTCACACCCAAATAGGGGCAAATTTGACAAGTTATAATAAATGATCTGTGGGGTATTTTGAGCTGAAACTTCACAGACACATTCAGGGGACACCAGAGACTTATATTACATCTTATGAAAGGGGCAGTATAGGTCCCCTTTAATTACTAGCAGCAATGTCATTAGACCTTTGTGAAGAGTGCGTAATTCAACAAAAATGATTAGCAAAACATTGCAAAAATTATAAAAAAAAATAAATAAAAAAAAAGGCCCTTTGCAGGAAGCTTTTTTTAATATGTAGGGACTTCACATAATGCTTGTACTGTCTCTAAGCATCCAAAATCCAGGCTTTAAAAATTGTAGTGACTCCAAAACGCTTTCAACTAAAAGGTCCAACTGCAGATATGAACTGGTGAGCACCAGCGATGGCTCAACCCTTTGTGTATTCTGTCAGGCTTGGGCAACAGTGCAACATAAGTATTACACCACAGTTCCTTTCCATCCCCAAACTATTAGTAGCCCTTTTTCAACTATACAGCACACATTTAGAACATAATGATTCACTTGAGTGGCTGCCAGATTTTTTTTAAACACCTCTTTCTTCTCACTCTCTTTCACACAGGCACAAACACTCATACACTGGAGGCTTTTTAGGTCTTGATCTTTAAAGCTTGTCCAGAGGAATGGAACGACACGGCCTGCTTTATTGACTGCTTATCAACTGTTTAGTGTGAGTTCTTGACGCTGAGCTTCTGTATCTTGATGACACTGCTCTTGATGTCCAAGGCATTTCCAGTAAGTCCATAAGCAACACTTCGACGTTCAGAGCATTGTAGCCAGTCTATCTCTGACAAATAGCGATGGGAATCGTAAGGAACACTCAAAAAAAAAAAAAAAAAAAAACTGTTTCACTGTTGTTAGTTTCACTCAAACCATCCTTGTTCACAATACTTAAAAACTCATGCAACTATGAACTTACTTTAACTGAGTTGTTTCTACTAAAAGTAAGTATTGTCTGATTTACTTAAAGGCTTAGTTAATAATGTCACCCTCATGTCATTCTACACCCGTAAGGCCTTCGTTCATCTTCGGAACACACATTAAGATATTTTTGATGAAATCTGATCGCTCAGTGAAGCCTCTATAGACAGCAAAACTTCTCAAGATCCAGAAAGGTACTCAAAACATATTTAAAACAGTTCATGTGACTACAGTGGTTCTACCTTAATATTATAAAGCGACGAGAATACTTTTTGTGCGCCAAAAAAACAAGACTTTTCAACGATATCTAGTGACGGGCGATTTCAACACTGCTTCAGAGCTTTTGTTTCGAATCAGTGATTCAGAGCACCAAAGTCACATGGTTTCAGCAATTTGGCATTTTGACACGCAATCGGAATCACTGATTCAAAACAAAAGATTCGAAGCAGTGTTTTGAAAAAAGTCATTGAAAAGTCGTTATTTTTTTTTTTTTGGTGCACAAAAAGTATTCTCGCCACTTTATAATACTAAGGTAGAACCACTGTAGTCACATGAACTGTTTCAAATATGTTTTGAGTACCTTTCTGGATCTTGAGAAGTTCAGTGGCATTGCTGTCTATAGAGGCCTCATTGAGCCATCGGATTTCATCAAAAATATCTTAATTTGTGTTCCGAAGATGAATGAAGGCCTTACGGGTTTAGAACGACATGAGGGTGAGTAATTAATGACATTATTTTCATTTTTGGGTGAACTAACTCTTTAAGTGTTTGTTCAGTCAACGTAACATTTCTGAGTGAAACGCACAAATTAATTTTGACATAACTAACTGAGCAGTGTATACGTAGTTCCCAGCATGCTTTGTAAGGGGCTGCATTAGGAGAGTAAATTTAGGAATTAGAGTGTTGTTTTATGTGTTTTTCAGTAAAGGGAAGGATGTTGTTAGTTTATTTTAGTGTTTAATGTTCAGTTATGTTGGACATTTAGAGTAGTTTCTGTAATGTTTATGAATTTTGGTTACCGTTATGCAGAAGAGTGGCGCCTGTATTTAGGCTGTGAACACTCATATACGCATGTCTATAGGACGGAATTCCTGCTCTCAATTCAATTGAGTTTGTTCAATGAGTTAATTTTTAAGTACATTTTGAAGAGAAAATAGTTAATTTAAGAAGGTAAATTAAGTTAATAATAGTGTTCACCTTACGTAATAGATAATGCGTTAAATATTATGTAACAGTGACAAATTCAAATGATTTGTATTCACTCAAAGAAATTTTGTCAGCTTTACTTGAATTTCATTTGTTCATACAACTAAATTGTTATTTGTACAAATTACTCAATATAGTTGCACGAAACCACTTGACACTGCTTTAAGTAAATCCAACAATTAATTTTTTTGAGTGAATGTGCTGGTTCTGACTCTTGATTTTCGATGACACATGGTGTCTCACAAGCCCTAATTTCACATGATGCCATACAGTTCTTGGCATATGGCGTGTTGGACACATGGTGGTCAGTGTGATTCATTAAGTGACTCAAGAAACATTTCAGTGAGTCATTCAATGGGATAACTGATGAGAGCAAGACTGATTAAATAAAAAGAATCAGCTCATAGAAGTTAAGTCAGTTTATATTTATTTATGTTAATATTTATATATCTTCATGCCTTACATTTAACAAATTAGAGCTGATCTTAGAGCTATAGTATAAATCTCACCCTACATAATTATCCTGTACAGACAAAATTAGATGTACTATATATCCAACATTATATAGAGAGCTCTGCAATAATATATTTTACATTTTGCAAAGATGCAAGCAATCAAACAGCTGAGATTTGCTATATAGTATATATTGCCCTACAAAATTTGTACTGTATGTATCCAACTTTATATAAAGAGCTGGTAGATAATATTAGATGTCATTTGTTTATGAGTCCATTACTCTGATTGAGTTGTGTTTGCTTGCCATTAATGATAATGTAATGAAAAGTGTTGACTATTTTTATTGTTTTTTGTTGTTCTTTCTGTTTCATCACTTTCACACACAAACACACACACACATATACTTGTATATGTGGTTTACGGGCACTCTCCATAAACGTAATGGTTTTTATACTGTACAAACTGTATATTCTATCCCCCTACACTACCCCTACCCCTAAACCTACCCATCACAGGAAACTGTCTGCATTTTTTTAATAAAAAAAAAACACTGTTTAGTATGTTTTTTAAGCCATTTGGTTTACGAGGACACAGGAAGGAAACCATGTTTACATTGTAATAACTATGTCATTATACACTTGTCATCATAAACCATGCAGCCTACACACACACACACACACACATACATACACACACACACACACACATATATATATATATATATAGAGAGAGAGAGAGAGAGCGAGAGAGAGAGTCATTTTTCATTATAATCTAAAACAACTGAAAAATTTAAATCTCTAAATGATTTTCATCTTGATGTAAATGGCAGAAACACAAACATATCACTTAAGCAAGATTGCTCATGTCTTAATAAGGAAGCACGCCTTATGCATCAAATATTGATCCAGAGCAGTGGATGTTTGCTTTAGCACGGCAAGGTGTCCTCTCCTTCTCGCAGCATTGTTTTAACAAGGATCCAGGCGAACGCAGCAGTCAGGCTTCAGGGACTAGAGAGACAGATAATATGCAGCGTGAATTCAAGATGAATTCGAATACGAAAGAGAGCAGAAACCTGCAATGCGGTAGAAATCAAATCTCTCCTCCCTCGGTCTATCCTTCATTCTTGTCCGTCTTCTGTACGTGCAATAGGGAGTCCGTTCAATAATTTACAGCATTAGTATAATGAGTATACACGTATTCACTCCCCTTACGAGGATGTGTATACTCGGAGGTATTCCTGTCAGGTGGGATTATGGATGAGGCATCACGTTATGCCAAATACAAAGGTAATTAGGCCCTGCCTGCTGATATGAAGTGAATGCGGGCAATCAATATAGACATCAGATCAGATCAAAAAGGAAATGGAAAATTCTGATGAAATGGGTTCAAAGGTTTGCATTGTTGCCCAAGATGTATCACCACCATGGGGCAATTGCATAAAGAGCCGACGGAGACTGAATTTCAATTAAAAACACGGCACGACCGAGATAAGCCATGTGCAAAACTCCTTTCTAATGGACAGGTGCAAGATAAAGGTTGATTTAGAAAAGAAGAGCATGAATCATAATTGAGCTTTGTGCTTGTTCTGACAAGGGTATAAGGATGACATTCATCCACCCACTGCAGGTTGTTTTTCTGTAATTTCCACCAATGCTGAATCGAGTGTTATGAGTGCAATGATAATCCGCTTAATTCATGAATATGTAACACCTTAGTCATGACATTTTTGAAGTTGTTTGGGTTTTATGTCCTATCATGGCAAAGCTAATTTACATGTTATTTTGCAGGGAAATAGATTTAAATCAGGATTTGATGTGCTCTAATAATACTGTGTTGACAGGTACTGTGCTTGATGAAAAAGCCACCACGTTTTTTTTTTTGTTTTTTTTTTTTGTTTTTTTTTTATCCCCATAAGCCATAATGCTGTGTCTGACTGGAGATTGGTTTTACTCTAAATTAGTTTTACTCTAATTTGTTTCAAGGCAAAAATATCAGTGGATCAAAAATAATCAAAACTCCAATAAGAGAGCCTAACCATTATTTTGGGTCATTTCTAATATGCATCTTAATATAGTGTATTATACTTAAATTTTGTGAATATTGGGATGGATTTTTAATTATTTCACTGCTTTGTTTTGCTGAGTTTGAGTTGCCACTTTTGTCATGTCCTTGGAAGCTCAATTTATGAAGGCTTTTTTCTAATTAAAATGTTTTAAACAAAACATTTTAATAATTATTGTATCTTTTCTTTCTTTTAGGTTTTTCTCTACAGGTCAAATGGTGGAAGCAATCTGTTAGCATTCATCTCAGTGGCACTTGGTCTGTCAATGCATAGCCCTGTAAGTATACGCAATTTAAAATCTGCCATCTCTGCGAGGAAAATGATATGAAAACGTTGATGACTGTACGAATGGCACCACAAGACGTAAAAGGCTGCAGACATGGGAAAATGTCCAAAACAGATATGGTCACTAGTAAAACATCTACTATATACTAAATATTTACCTTTAAAATGTATATGTTGCTTGCAAAAATCGAGTCAGAATATGTACAGTGTTTCCCAAAGGATTTCATGAGACTATACGGGCCATCTAGGGAAAAATGTGTACATTTTGAAGATAAATGAGAGCAAAGTTAAGAGCTCTAACCAATTTTCAGCAACCAAATTAAACAGAATAAAAAAATTGATTCATTTGATTGATTCATTTTTAGGTGTGATAGTTTCTCAGTCCACATCACCTGTGTTTTAAGGAAGCCAAAAACATTTTAATATGATAATAATATTATTAAATTTTAATATAATATTAATTTTTATTAAAATAGTAATAGTAATAATAATTATTATTATTATGACAGAAATATATTACTGCACTGTAAAAAATGAATATTTCATAGTAAGAATATTAATTGTTTTCATTTTTTTTTTTTTATTACAATACTAAAGTCTTAATTTCTTCACTTTCAAGAGTTAAAGTATTAGTTCACTTTCAAATGAAAATTAGCACAAGCTTTACTCACCCTCAAACTAGGTGTATATGACTTTCTTCTTTCTGATAAACACAATAAGAGAAATATTAATAAATAGCCTGATGCATCCGAGCTTTATAATGGTAGTGAGCGGGATCAATGAGTATGAGCTGAAGAATGTGCTTCCATCCACATCCATCCATCATAAACATATTCCACATGGCTCTGGGGGGTTTATAAAGGCTTTCTGAAGTGAAGTGGAAAAAAAAAAATCCATATTTAACAAATTCTGAAGTAAAATATCTAGCTTCCACCAGACCGCCTTCCATATTCAACGCACAAAGAAAGTGTACTTGCAGTTTTAAAAAGCTTACGCTACATCCTACGCCTTCCCTATTCAACTTACGGAAAACGTTTAACTAACATGACGCCAGTTTACACTTTGTTCATAACTTGTATACGAAAGGCGGTCTGGCGAAAGCTAGATATTTTACTTCAAAACTTGTTAAATATGTTTTTTTTTTTTTTTTCTCACACAAATGCATCGCTTCACTTCAGAAGGCCTTTAATAACCCCCCGGAGATGTGCGGTATATATTTATGATGGATGGATGTGGATGCCATTATAAAGCTTGGATGCTTCAGGATATTTATTAATATATCTACGACTGAGTTCATCGTAGAAAGAAGAAAGTCATATACATCTAGGATGGCTTGAGGATGAGTAAAGCTTGGGCTGATTTTCATTTCAAAAGTGAAATAATCCTTTAAACCCTGGAGCTTTTAGTTTGGTGGAAAACTGTTGGGCGACTTTTTAGTTTCTATGACAACAGTTATACAAATGCTTCTCATTACAAATCCAGTGAAATTCTGTAAACATCTGTCCACAAAACGTTAGAAATTATGTGACTATGACAATCAAGTAAACCCGGCGCACGTTGCGTTTCCATACTTTAAACTCCCAGCACATGCAGAGATGGAGTTCACTGCATTTACTACTGGACTATTACTATTTAAAACTGGAGAATCATGGGCTGCACTTATATTTAATTAAATCACAGTTTTTTTTGTTTTTTTTTTGTTTTTGTTTTTTTTGCGATTTGGTAAGGGCACCAAGCCATATTGCGATTTAGATTTTAGTTTGATTAACAGATACTTTGCCAAAGCAATGGCACAAAACACAACATTATAGCTTTTTTTATGTTGTGATGATTTAATTTTATATCTCTTTTGTAAAATAAGTCACCCTAAAATAAAAATGCACAATTTTCATTAACTCTTTGACGTGTACGATAACACCGGTGTGATTAGAACATTCTGTGCATCACGTGATCAGCTGCTAAATTCAAATGTGCTTTCGCGCTTTCGCTGGAGCTCAGTCAGAGACAGGCGCTCTCAGCACTTGTCATACCACAACTATTCAGTATTTTCAACCACATAATGTTTATTTTAGGTTTCAGACATTTCAATAAACATAAGTACTAGCAAAACAATACATCTATAGTTTGTAAAATATACACTGTTGTCTAAGGAAGCCGAATATCAACTAGAATATTTTAAATGTACGTGTGAAAAATAGAAGTTTATTCTAAATTATTTATCCGTGCACATCATTCTTTTTTTGCAAATTGATATTTATGATTTATGTGATTTTGCAAATTAATCTTTAATCAAAATAATCCGCTCCCACTTGCAGCAACATCTCTTCTCTTTTCTGATGAAGTGTTTACTGGCACGAGTGTGGGACAAACCTGAGATCACAGCAATAGCAAACCACAACCATCCAATGAATTCCCTATGGACAATATCAAGTCCTGCCCCCTTTTTTTTTTTTCCTTATTTGAGTACCCATTTCACTCAAATATACATCACAATAGAAAAGAAAAGACTTCTATTTCATGCTGACTTTAATGACATCATCTTCCAGAAAGTGACATTTTTTTGTGGAAAAAACAACAGTGCACACATTACTAGGTGTTGGCACTTGATTTGATGAATTCTAAAAAAAAAAGAAAAAAAAAAAATTGTGGTATTAATTGGTTAGTTGTAATGCTAAATTAATCCACCATCCAAACAAATCATTCAGGGTCAGGCTTTTCTCATAGCACCAAAACTAATTTTGATAAATATGTCAGAAATTCACTTGGGTGTGATGGTTTAATTCATAACCTGTATCTCAGCCATTCCACTGTGTTCAAGAGGATTTCTTGCTTGTGAGCCAAAAAAAGAGAGGGAGATTTCTTTACAAAATATGATAGAAAGAAATATGATCTAGAGTCCTCCATATTGTGTCACATATCAGTGTGAGTGTCATAGACAATGTTCAACTCATACATCAATTCTTTGTTTATGGCTTTGATTTCGAAGAATCCCTCTGCCAGCATAGTTTTTTTCCCCCCCTGGCCAGATAAACAATGCACATTGTTTCTGTAATCATTCAAAAAGGAGGGAATCACATTAAACACATAAACTTAAAAGACTCACCGGCTACAATCACCACCTGTTACCAGCGCTGCCAGCTAAAAGCCATTCAGGGTAACAACAAAGCACATCAATGTGTCACGGCCACTGCTGAGGTTCAGAGCTGCGGCCGTCTCCACCTGCAAAATGCTAATTTGACCCGGTTGAGTGTCCACACAGCAGGCATGCAGATGAGCTTACTGAATGACTGTCTGGAAAACAAAACCCATGTGTCTGAAAAGAAGATTTTATAGATTGCATTCATGTGGCCCTCT
This sequence comes from Megalobrama amblycephala, assembly GCF_018812025.1. Classification (NCBI taxonomy): domain Eukaryota; kingdom Metazoa; phylum Chordata; class Actinopteri; order Cypriniformes; family Xenocyprididae; genus Megalobrama; species Megalobrama amblycephala. The sequence continues at coordinate 29,996,460 of NC_063047.1, forward strand.
CTGTGGTCAGTGTGGACATACCATAACAGATTATGAAGCACTCTGAAGCTTTATTAATTACATAATACTGTTTGTAAACAAAGAATATGGAAAATAATTTTTGTAACAAATTTTGTTAACAAAAAGTAACAATTGTTTAATATAGGATGTTAAGAGGACCTATTAAGCTTTTTTACATTTTCAACTTTCTTTAGTGTTTAATGTTGCTGTTTGAGCATGATAACATTTAGAAAGACAATTTACAAATATCACTAAAAATATCATGATATCATGGATCATGTCAGTTATTCTTGCTCCATCTGCCATTTTTCGCTGTTGTCCTTGCTTGCTTACCTAGTCTGATGATTCAGCTGTGCACAGATCCAGACGTCCTGCCCTTGTGTAATGCTTGAACATGAGCTGGCATATGCAAATATTGGGGGCGTACATATTAATGATCCCGACTGTTACGTAACAGTCGGTGTTATGTTGAGGTTCGCCTGTTCGTCGGAGGTCTTTTAAACAAATGAGATTTATATAAGAAGGAGGAAACAATGGAGTTTGAGACTCACTGTATGTCATTTCCATGTACTGAACTCTTGTTATTTAACTATGCCAAGATAAATTCAATTTTTAATTCTAGGGCACCTTTGAAAAAATCCAAAGGAATATTTAAAAAATTCCTCTAAGGCTGTTCTTAAGTTGTTAGTAAACAGCATAAAATATATTCATTTTCATCATCTGTTCACATATTATGTCTCCGTCAATGTAATTAAAGAAAGAAAGAGACAAACACATTCTCCTTAGAAAAACAGTTTTTATATGTAAACAACAGTCAATCAAACTTTATAAGAGGTAACTTTTGTTAGCATGTTAATTTACATATACTATAATATTGTTTTGTTTATGGCAGCAGAGTCCAAGAGAGTTTTCTAATCAAGATTCAGTCATTAAGCCTGGAAAGAAAAGCTTTTAATTCTACACTAATTGTGCACCAACTGACCTCGATTAGCAACGATTTAACAAAAGGCTTGATCACAGTCACGTATTTGACTGCAGTAAGCAGTGAGGTGAGTACGTGCATTAGCATCAGCAGACACACCAGACTTGTTGAAATACCTGTTGTCTGAATCAGGTTGTCAAATGTGTGTTAAAAGGCTTGGTGAATAAAGTGACAGCTACCCGATTGGTACCTCCTTTTAATGCATTTTATGTGTTAATAATAGACTTATAAATCAACTTTTGTTCTTCATAGACTCCGTTTTAGAAAGATGCGTAGGTGTTTCTCACATTAAAAAAAAAAGAAAGAGAATAGGTGGGATATTCTCATGTAAAAAATTGCTCTGCCATACATTCAGGGTTATTTAAAACCCTAGAGCTACTGAATCAGCCCACATACCTTGCCATGAAAGTCAAAGCCAAGTGTGGGAATATCCCCTGAAAATTAATTTCACTGCTGAGGCATTTATTACCTTTTAATTTCATCTTTTTGTATTGCAACAGAACAAGCCCTAAGGCTTCAACACTTCAGCTGCAAAAAAATTCTTTTCCACTTTACTATTTATTTCATTTAAAATAGGAGCAACTTGCAATTAAAAATTATATTGTGTGCTCATGTAAAAATTGACCCCTGTGTGTTTATGATGATATGATATGAAATTATATGATGATATTCTTCCCACAAAAGCCTGAGATATCCAGTGATATGCTTCAGGATATGCATCAGATAATACAGAATTTATTTGAATGTCATTATGCATAAAATCCTCATGGTGAAAAAAGCTAAATAAATATGCCAAATAATGTCTTAATTCTACAAATACAGAACGGTTTGGATGAATTTTTACTGTTGTAATATACATTCACTGACCACTTTATTAGGTAAACCTGTTGTATCTAATCAGCCAATCACATGGCAGCAACTCAATGCATTTAGGCATGTAGACATGGTCAAGACAATCTGCTGAAGTTCAAACTGAGCTTCAGAATGGGCAAGAAAGGTGATTTAAGTGACTTTAAATGTGGCATGGTTGTTGGTGCCAGACAGGCTGGTCTGAATATTTCAGAAACTGCTGATCTACTGGAATTTTCACATACAACCATCTCTAGGGTTTACAGAGAATGGTCTGAAAAAGAGAAAGTATCCAGTAAGCGGCAGTTCTGTGGGTGAAGATGCCTTATTGATGTCAGAGGTCAGAGGAGAATGGCCAGACTGGTTTGAGCTGATAGAAAGGCAATAGTAATAATCACTCGTTACAACTGAGGTCTGCAGAAGAGCATCTCTGAACACACAACACATCCAACCTTGAAGCAGATGATCTACAGCAGCAGAAGACACACCGGTGCAACTCCTGTCAGCTAAGAACAGGAAACTGAGGCTACAATTCACATGAGACACCAAAATTGGACAATAGAAGATTGGAAAAACATTGCCTGGTTTGATAAGTCTCGATTTCTGCTGCGACATTCAGATGGTAAGGTCATGAAAGCATGGATCCATCCTGCCTTGTATCACCGGTTCAGACTGGTAATGGTGTTGGGGATATTTTCTTGGCACACGTTTGGCCCCTTAGTACCAATTGAGCATCATTTAAACACCACAGCCTATCTGAGTATTGTTGCTGACCACGTCCATCCCTTTATGACCACAGTGTACTCATCTTCTGATGGCTACTTCCAGCAGGATAACACGCCATGTCACAAAGCTCAAATCATCTCAAACTGGTTTTTGAACATGATAATGAGTTCACTATATTCAAATAGCTTCCACGGTCACCAAATCTCAATCCAATAGAGCACCTTTGGAATGTGGTGGAATGGGAAATTCTAATGGATGTGCAGACAACAGATCAGCAAATGTGTGATGTTATCATGACGACATTGACCAAAATCTCTGAGGTGAATCGAGCACCTTGTTGAACCAGACAAATGAATCTTCCAGATGATTTAACTCCATACAAAACTCATCTCAACACTGAAGAAAAAGAACGTTGTCAAATTTACAAATAAATTGCATCAAATTCTTCCAAAACAATTCCAAACGGACTTATCAAACATCGTTCAACTGCATAATTCTATATCATGTCTACACATTATACATGTGACCAGTTATGCTTAGAACTCTGACAATTCATCTAATTGTTATAACTATGGAATGGTTGATTGAAAGTGTGCCTTGTTTGGTATGAATGTAAATCTCTATTCATAATTCAAATTTTGGCTTGAATGAACTCTGTGAAAAAATTATCATATTCTTTTTAGAGAAATCCTATCTAAACTGTACTCTCTGTATTCTCTGCTGAGAGCGAGAAAGTTAAGAGACCAAAGATAACATTTAATTTATGATCAGGGGAGGAGAATAGCCACCTCTGAAACAAAGATGATACCTAATTGGTCAGAACTCCAGACAAACACCTCCATTTAAATTTTCAGTACACAATGAAAATTTAGATGAGACCAGAATCAGAATAGACAGACAAAGAAAAGGACAATGATGAGCAGATGATGATGAGCAGACAACCTAATCAAGGCAGATCAAGAGCAGATGAAAATAACAAACAGTTTCATTCAAGCCATCCAACTTACTCTCGTCTCACTCACTTTCCTTTCTTTTACTTAGTTTCTTTCTTTTCCGTTGAGAGTCTCGTGTTCATTATATTTTCCTTCAGGTCAGTCCTATGTTCATAATAAAAAATGTTTAAATGTCCGCTGCAATATCTTGTCCTTTTAACAGTTAAAGGTTTTTCCCGACTGACAGTGCATTTGTCAGTTGCGTCTTGTTCCGTGTTCACAGTAATTCAGTCTTTTCAATATAAAAGTTTTCGCTACTGAGTGACTCACTCATAAAGACAGTCTTTGCCGCCATCTAACGGTGTAATAATGTAACTTCTGTTGCTGTTCACAGTCAGGGACTATTTTGTTACGGCTGAAGGAAGGCTTTTAGTGATTTTACTTCATGAAAGTTGTATTGATACATATTTTTTTGCTTTAATATTTGTATTGTGTGGTAACCGTTTTATAAAAGCAATAAGGTACTCGAGGATAGTGCTGTATCGTGAATAAGTCACGGCTGAAGGCCGTTGTTAGGCATGACGCGAAGCCGTGACTTATTAAGATAAAGCACAGCCTCTCGTACCTTATTACTTACATAACCCACCTAGGAAGCGATAGAAGGGTTAAATTTATAATTGTTGGTTTGTTCAGATCATTCAGCCCCGACAAAACGTTGCAAAACGTTTTTTAAACGGAAACGGTGGTGAGTTGAACACCCTGTTCTGATGACGCAGGAGTTGCAACTACGGCAGCTGAGAAGGCCATTCTTTGTGTTCTTTTTGAAGAATTTTCGGAACCTGATGAAATCGGTATAAATGCATGTTTAATACTGCAAAATACACTCGATGTTACAGTCAATGCCCTTGCCGTCCAGAATAAAAGAGAACATCCCAATGGAGTGAAGGGATTTGTGGAAACTTCTAATTGTGATCCAACATTTGCCTCGCATTTCAGGATGAAAAGACAAACATTTCAGGTGAAGGATAATCCACTTCTTACTCCCGAGACTAAATGACCTATATGACATTATTTTTATTGCGAGTATTAGGCTTATCATTATTTCTGATCACTGTTGTTGTGCTATGATATTGTAATATTTACCATTATATAATCAGAGGAGAATAGAAAGTTTTATGAAAGTGTAACTCCAAAATATAATAGCAAAATATATACATATGTATAGTACTTTTGTTACATTCATACCCATTGTGCAGGATGTCTCTTTAATACCGCGTGGTTTATATGTTGATGCTGATTGGGCTGAGATTTTTGACACACCCACAAAACAAGAGAAAATGTATCTCAAACCTGTTGCACACCGTTTGAGGTGCATATATTGCTAGGATTTGATTTCATCATTTCATTCTCTTAAAACTCATTCTTTCCTCACTTCCCTTTCTGTGACTTGTGTGAATGTGCGTGTGTGCATGTTTGTGTTAGATATTAATTTTGTAAGAATAATTAATAGTCAATTATATTTTTAAAGAGAAGTGTCTTGTGTTATGTGCTTAAAGGTGCCGTAGAACGTCTTTTCAATAGATGTAATATAAGTCTAAGGTGTCCCCTGAATGTGTCTGTGAAGTTTCAGCTCAAAATACCCCATAGATTTTTTTAATAAATTTTTTTAATTGCCTATTTTGGGGCATCATTAACTATGCACCGATTCAGGCTGCGCGGCCCCTTTAAATCTCTCGCTCCCTGCCCTCCGGAGCTCTCGACTATAAGTGCAGCAACATGCTAACAAAACATTTAGAAAGACAATTTAAAATATCACTAAAAATATCATGATATCATGGATCATGTCAGTTATTATTGCTCCATCTGCCATTTTTCACTATTGTCCTTGCTTGCTTAAATAGTCTGATGATTCTGCAGTGCACAGATCCATACGTTAATACTGGCTGCCCTTGTCTAATGCCTTGAACATGGGCTGGCATATGCAAATATTGAGGTCATACATATTAATGATCCTGACTGTTAAGTAACAGTCGGTGTTATGTTGAGATTCGCCTGTTTTCCGGAGGACTTTTAAACAAATGAGATTTACATAAAAAGGATGAAGCAATGGAGTTTGAAACTCAACGTATGTCTTTTCCATGTACTGAACTCTTGTTATTCAACTATGCTGAGGTAAATTCAATTTTTGATTCTAGGGCACCTTTAAGAATTGAATGTCTTAAACTGTGTGTTACCTTGCTAATAAATAGTATTTTCATGATAGTTGGATGTTCATATCTGCTACAGAGCTTATAGTTACGGCCTGTGCAAATGAATGCTGGACGATTCAGTTGCTTGGTCATAAAATAAGTGACTTGTTTAAAATTCCCTATAAATTAATTAATCATTTAATTTGAGCTAATTCGCTTACATATCAAGGTGTACCTAATAAAGTGGCCAGAGAGTGTAATTTTTTCCCTCACTTTTTGCATGGAGAAGAGACTTTCTCATGGGCTGACTGCAGCAGAAGAAAGAGTTAGGATACAATTCATTTTCAATGAGCAGGTGCAATCCCTTAAGACTGACACAAACCAACACTGCTTTCAACAGTACTGTTAAACGTAATAATATTAAGTTAATTAATGTCAATGTGCTAATGGACGTAATCATTTCTAAACGACCCATATTTCTACACAATATAACTCTTTCACTCTTTCACAAATGAGCAAAGACAATCCTGTTTTCCATGTTACAGCCTCTTTAAAAGACATATTATGTAATTGATTTGACATCTGTTGAAGCTGGAGTCTACATGGTGCTCTGGGTTCTTCTCTGTCCCTGTAATTAGCCCATCCAATCAGATGAACTACAAGGACCAATGGCACAGCTCTTTCTTAAAGCTCCCTTAAGAATCAGTGGGTCTTATCAGCACTGTTATCCTGTGCAATTAGCATGCAGATCTGCACTCCACTGTGATTAGGAGGTTGGAGTTAAATGAATTAATTTGAAAGTGCAGGCTGAAAATTAAATTCACTGGTAGGATTACACTCCATGACCTTATTCAGCGCTAAGCACACATGCATCCTCCTCAGCTAAACCAACGAGCAGTGTTATAAAGGGGACAGGCACAGAGCTGAGGATTTTTGCTAATTGACTTGATTTTCACTAGATCCCTTGTAGGGCTGAGAATGAGGGGCAGGATCCTGCAGCAACATGGTGCATAAGCAATCTCTTTGAAGTGTACAGATGGGTTAAAATGTGGGACCACAGCAGCATACTGCACATGAGGCATAAGTACTGTACTCTGATATGCATACTGAAGACTGTAGAAACGCTTTATCATTGGAAACATGTCAGCACTGGATCAATCTGCTCAAGTCCTTACTTTTTGGTCATATTTTTAAATGAATCATTTCCCTTTTAATCGAATTAATTAAATGAAATACACTACAGATATAATTTTTGAAAAAAAGTATTTAATAATGGTGTGACCAGACACTTAGCTCACGAGAAGAGATGAGACAGAATGAGATGAGACAAGATTTTTGCGCAGTATTTTTAAGAAATCCTCACTGACAAAATTCATGACTGGAAAAATAGTCTGCAGGTGCATTTTGATATCTTTTAACTAATAATCTTATAATGAATGTCATTTCAGTTCTACTGAAACAGAGACCAAAACAGAGACCAGAGCTAAGAGGTTGTTACAACTACACAGCCCAGATTAACATAGTTTTGATATTGGGAGACAGGCTTGTATGTAGCCTTATTTGCACGCATCTGGGAGCTCGCGTTTTACTTACGCTTTCGAATTCGCGATCGCACATACTCCGTGTATAGGGAACGGCAGTGCTGAGCACGCATTCTACAAGATAAGGCATTTATCAGATGTTTAGGCTCTGTTGCGCAACGAATCCTTCGCCATGGTCTTGTCAGTCATCTCGCCTATTCTCGTCACATGATCAGTGAACTGAGATTCCTGCTGCACTGTGTGCGACTCTGCAGCTCATGCTGGATGAGCAGAGCAGATTTTTACAATTGAAGTGACCGTTATCCATCTGAATCAAATGTTTTGCAAAGCAAAACAATAGTGAAGGCAGTGCCACGGTGGGCACCATACTGTAATGTAAACGTAGCAGTGGCATAATCTATGCTAATTTCATCTTTGAACTGTCATGGTGATATCGTGAGACAGTTTTTCACTCGACAAGTATTCTCGTCACATTTTTTATATTGTGAGATCTTGTCACACCCCTAGAATTTAATGCTCACCAAGGCCGATACTTTTTTTTTTAAGTTCAAAAGACCAGCCTATATTTAAAATACAGTTTTTACATTATAAATGTCTTAGCTGTCAGTTTTGATCACTTTAATGCATCCTTGCTGAATAAATGTATCAGTTTCTTTAAAAAACAACAACAACTACAAAAATTCATACTCACCCCAAACTTTTGAACAGTAGTCTACTGTACATGTCTGTTTAATGTAGCTGCAAATATCAGCTTTTGCACAAAGATATTTCAGTGACATTGTTATTGTGGCAGACAAGTAAAGCATTGAATGGATGTGGTAAATTTCATAATTGTGTTTGTTTCAATTCAAGAGCTGAATTTAAATTGGTCACACCTCAAAAGAATCTGAATTCACTGAATAACAATTTAAATGAAAATCAGCAGGTATTGTCATTCTGGGAAATGAAGTATTCTTCAATCTGGTCCGTGAAATGAAAGCTAATTAAAATGTGTCAGGGGAAACTGATTCATTTGAATCAACTGAAAAACCTCCTTGTCGACAAGAGCGGCATAGCTAATCACAATCATATTTTGTTTTAGATGCTGGTGTACCAGACAATAAAACATCTATCCTAGTCAACTAGCTGCAATTCACTTGCCCTCCTGTTGGTCCAAAGATGTATGCTGTTATTCTTTGTGTGTATTTGTTCTGTATGATTTCAGAAGATTTGAAATAAAGTGGGTTACTTGATTGGTGCTTTTTTTTTTTTTTTTTTCTCGTAGAGCTTGATAGATGCAGTCAATTAATTTCCTTTTAAGCAGAGTTGGGAAGACAGTTGGACTTCAAATGCGGGGACAAAGGTTGAATTACCAAATTCCTGACTCATGTCATTGCCTCACTTTCATTATGCAAAATGAGTTTCTGCCATGTGTTCAGTTGTTAAAAGTTTTACAGTGGTTACACTACCTTTCAAATGTTTGGGGTCGGTACGATTTTATGTTTTTGAAAGTCTCTTATGCAAACCAAGTCTCTTATGCTCGTCTATTTGATACAGTACAGCAATACAGTAAATATTGTGGAAAAAAACAGTAATATTGTGAAATATATTATTGCAATTTAAAATAACTTTTCTGTGTGAATACATTTTAAAATGTAATTTATTCCTGTGATGTCAAAGCTGAATTTTCAGCATCATTACTCCAGTCTTCAGTGTCACATCATGATCTTTCAGAAATCATAATATGCTGATTTGCTGCAAGAAACATATATTTTATTATTATTATTGCTTAAAAAAAATGTAATATTTAAATTTAAATATTAAAATTTACATGTAATCAGTGTAATCGTCCAAAAGTGACAGTAAAGACATTTATGGTGTTACAAAAGATTAATATTTCAAATAAATGCTGTTGATCTTGTCATATTTTATTGCCATTTTTTTTAACTAGGGAATAAACTGTATTAATGAATGAAATGTTCAAGGTGTCTAAATAAATTTTGGTTTGACTGTGTATATACACACACTCATACAGACTATTATTAATAATTAACTGTAATAATAATTTGCCGGCAAATCAGCATATTAGAATGATTTCTGAAGGATCATGTGACATTGAAGACTGGAGTAATTAACGATGCTGAAAATTCTGCTTTGCGTCACAGGAATAAATCTAATAAAATAGAAAACAGTTATTTTAAATTTTAATAATATTTCACAATATTACTGTTTTTACTGTATTTTTTGATTAAATGAATGAAAAACTTTTTTTTTTTTTTTTAAATCTCACAACCCCTATTTTAGTAGTGCATTTATTTCAAAAGACTGATTCTAAGCTTGCCTGGGTAAACAAAACAATTTTCAGCATAAGAACTGATTGTCAGATTGTCCTCTTGGATAGGGTGAAATTCAGCAGTGTTTAATGTCAGCATTACACAGCTCTGTGTTCATTAAAATTCTTCCACATTTGGAATATATTCAACCATTTTCCCTGGCAGCACAGCTCAGAGCACAACGTCTAGACACCTCTGTACAATTTGAGAAGAAATCCAGGATTTGCTTTGCAGAAGTTGATAAAAAAAAATATGGGGTGTCTTTACATTGTTATTTTGCAGCTCTAAGAATATTTATTCAGTTAGGGAGAAGGAAGAGGGTGATATGTTTTTTTGTTTTTTTTTCCCGGCAGTTCATTTCTCTGTTTCACTGCACATAAACCAAGCGCCTCTTTTATTCAGGCACTCTGAAGTTGGTGGTGATCCACACATCCCAAAGCAAAATTTCATGACATTTCACTATCCCATGGGAGAATTCGTTGGTATAGGAAAACAACCCAAGATTCTTTGCATTCATTTCTATTTGACATTCTTTGCATTGCTCGATCAAAGGCCTCGCTCTGATTCCCTCTTGTGGTTCTTGATGCACCACCCAATCAGCAGTACTCTCTCACAATTCTTCTCAAGGGTGGATCCATTTCCTGTTTTCCCGAGTGCCTTGCTTTCAAAGCAGTTGTTACCTGCCATCTATTAGCCTGTTCTCCTTGAACTAGAATGTCAAACTTCAAAAGAATTCCTTTGTATATGGCCAAGCACATTTTTTTTTTAAATTTATTAGACCTCACATCCAGTTTTCAATCAATCCATTCACCGAGGTTGCATTATTTTTCATTAAATATGGTAAAATTCTGAATGATGGGTGGCAGCGAGGTGTCCTTGATATCTATTGATTGGGGTTTAAATTAATTGAATCATTTGAAATGTGAAGTTGTAAACAAACACTGTTGTTTGAGTACTGTGGAAGCTCGAAAGGTCATTGTCAGCTTTTAATTTTCATTACGTTTTTGGGAGTGTGGATACAGATGGCATGTCTAATAAATACAGCAAGCGGAATATTGTCAGTGCCGTCGCCCACGTAAATATTAATCAGAACACATGAAAACATGAGAGCTTAACTAATTACCCAGTCAAAACAGAAAAAGACCTCTATCAATATGTGCCTAATTGAAGTGGGAGCAGTTCATATGGAGTGAGCAGGCTAAACATATGAAACTCGACTCAGGAAGAAAGAGCAGAAAGAGACATTGAGTAAAACCCAGTGGAACATGCTGAATTATTCACATGTTTTTAATCGGTTAACCTTCACATGGAGACAATCTCTATTGGGGAGAGTAAAACACAGCTCACAAACATTCAGAACTAAATCACATATAAATTCATTTTTCTATGTGAATTACACATACATGTTATCATACAACATACTGTATCAAAGCAGATTTTTGCTGCTCAAGAAACATTTCTTATTATTATCAGTGTTGAAAACAGCTTAATATTTTTGTGGAAACCGTACATTATTGAATGAATAGAAAGTTCAAATGATCAGCATTTATTTGAAATAGAAAACTGTAACAATGAAAATGTTTGGTTACACTTAATTTCGATAGTCCACTTTAGCCATTCTACTAACTATAAGAAACTTTGCAACTACATGTCAACTAACTCTCATTAGAGTATTAGTCAGGGCCGTAACCACCATAGGCATTGAGGGAGACAAGTATTCATTCATGATTATGTCATTCATAACTGAATGTGACGAGACGAGACTTGGTATTAGTACTGTTAGGTTTGGGTTAGTAGAATAAGTTGACATGTACTTGCAAAGTTTCTTGTCATCAATAGAATGTCTGTTGGCGGAGCATCAAAAGAAAGTGCTATAGCAGATATTAAGCAGACAGTCTACTAATACTCTAATGAGAGTTAGTTGATATGTAGTTGCAAAGTTACTTATAGTTAGTAGAATGCCTAAAGTGGGCTATTGAAATAAAGTTATGAATGTTACCAAACATTTTTACTGTCATGATAAAGGTAGCATTTAATGCTACCTTGCAGGGGTGTTTCCAGAAACAGATATTAATTGTATATGTTTGAAAAGCAACCCATAGAAATTAGTATTTAATTAATATATATTTTAATAAATTAACCTTCATTTTATGGGCCATGGTAAAACAATTTCCCAGAATACTCTTTTAAAGGGTTAGTTCACCCAAAAATTCTGTCATTAATTACTCACTCTCATGTCGTTCCACACCCTTAAGACCTTCATTCATCATCGTTCATCACAAATTAAGGTATTTTTGATAAAATCCGATGGCTCGGTGAGGCCTGCATTGACAGCAAGATAATCAACACTTTCAAATGCCTGAAAAAGCTACTAAAGTTATATTTAAAACAGTTCATGTGACTACAGTGGTTCAACCTTAATGATACGAAGCCACGAGAATACTTTTTGTGCACCAAAAAAACTAAATAACGACTTTATTCAACAATATCTAGTGATGGCCGATATCAAAACACTGCTTCATGAAGCTTCGAAGCTTTACGAATCTTTAGTTTCGAATCAGTGGTTTGGAGTGTGTATGAACCATTGAACCATTGAAATTTCGAAACACTTATGCTGTAACGAAGCCTCGTTTACTGAAATCACATGACTTTGGCAGTTTGGTACATGCTCCGAACCACTGATTCCAAACAAAAGATTTGTAAATTCAAAGCTTCATGAAGCAGTGTTTTGAAATCGGCCTCACTGAGCCATCAGATTTTATCAAATATATCTTGATTTGTGTTCCGAAGATGAACGAAGGTCTTACGGGTGTGGAACGACATGAGGGTGGGTAATTAATGATTAATTTTTGGGTGAACTCTCTCTTTAAGTCTTCAAAAGTTATTTAACAGCAATGCGGTGGGAATTTTGTATTGTTTTGGTTCTGTAGCAAATTTAGAATCTGAACTGTGTTCATTATTTTTGACAGTATTGAAGTACTTTTGAACATAACCTGATGTTATTTTTTATTTTTTTAATTTTTCTCTTTTTTTAATGCCCGTTTCACACTGGATGCAGTATGTATGCAGAGTGGAAGCAGCACACGTCTCTTGCACACTGACAACATTTCTAGCATGCAATTGAACCGCTGCTGAATGTGTAGACCTTCAGTCACTGTCAGCCTGTCACATGCCTGGCATATACGCTGATGTGATGTGACCATTCCCCCCTCCCACACGCACCAAATATAAAATGTTTAACCATATAACACACTGTGTAGTGTAGTAGTTTATATAAATCTTATGCTTAAGCTATACTTTTGTGTTTTTCGCATTTGCTGGTACAATAATGTGTACTTTTTTCCATAATGAAAGTCAAAGTACAAAAAAAAACCAACAAAAAAAAACGTCTCGGTTACGTATGTAACCCTCGTTCCCTGAAGGAGGGAACGGAGACGTACGTCAGTAGTGACCGACGAATTGGGATATCGCTTAGAGAGCCCTATCATCTTCGTGTAAACTAAAACAAGCCAATGGAATTGGCGTGCGATATTTGCATAATGCGCACCGCCCCCGACAGGTGTATATAAATAGGAAGCGGATGCAATCGCACTCTGTTTTTCGCTGAGGAGACAACTGGTGTCCGCACTACAGCGAGGGTACAGAAACTGTGGCGACGGGACGTACGTCTCCGTTCCCTCCTTCAGGGAACGAGGGTTACATACGTAACCGAGACGTTCCCTTTCAGTCGGTCACGTTCGACGTACGTCAGTAGTGACCGACGAATTGGGATCCCAACTAAAACGCCACAGTTACGAAACCCCTTCCAGTGCCCAGCGCAAGCTCAGCCGCCCATAGCACCGGCTGACGGTGAAGGGGGCGAGCTTACACCGAGAGAGTCTACTGCTGTCTAACCAATACCCACTAAGTAAACTAGACACACTGGGGAAGCGAACCCGTAAGGGACGCTGCGGAGACCACTACCTACCCAATGGGGGAGGAGTTTACGTGGGAAATACACACATGGACTGGCCCGGGGGGCAGTACGCATATGGAGTCCCTGGGATGGCTCCACCTGGTAGGGGGAGACTCATCTGACAGGTGACAGCAGAGCTGGCTCTGCTAAGGGAAAGACACGGACTCGGCCCGTAGGGAGTTTTAAACCGTGGAAAATACACATATGGGACCGCTCACGTAGAGGGGTCACGACATATGGGCCCCAGCCAACAGACAGCGTCAGCGACGGATGTAGGCCTGGCATCAGACACTCCGCAATGTCCGAGCCGAAGGGGGAGGCGGAGGAGCTCGACAGGGTTCGCCAAGCGGGGAACACGACTGGAGAGAAGTATGCACGTATCCGGCCAGTGGCGGGAATGGCATTGCAAGCCGACACTTAGAGTGGGTACAGCACGTCTACCGACTAGTGGATGCGAGTACACGTGAAGATACCGGCTCTACACGTAGGCTATAAAACCTAGCGAACGTGTTGGGTGTCGCCCAGCCCGCAGCTCTACAAATATCTGTCAGCGAGGCGCCATGAGCCAGCGCCCAGGAAGAGGCCACCCCTCTGGTGGAGTGGGCTCTCAACCCGAGCGGGCAAGGCACGCCCTGGGATTCATACGCCAAGGCGATGGCATCCACTATCCAGTGGGCCATCCTCTGCTTGGAGACAGCCTTTCCCTTCTGCTGGCCTCCGTAACAGATGAAGAGCTGATCTGAGGTCCTGAAGCTTCGCGTTCTATCCACGTAAACGCGCAGAGCGCGGACGGGACAGAGCAAAGCTAGGGCTGGGTCTGCCTCCTCCGAGGGCAGCGCTTGCAGGTTCACTACCTGATCTCTGAAGGGAGTGGTAGGAACCTTGGGCACGTATCCAGGCCGGGGTCTCAGAATAACGTGAGAATCACCGGGCCCGAATTCTAGGCACGTTTCGTCGACCGAAAATGCATGCAGATCCCCTACCCTCTTCAGGGAAGCCAATGCAACCAGAAGAACCGTCTTAAGAGACATTAGTTTCAGATCGACTGATTGCAAAGGCTCAAAGGGATGACCCCGGAGAGCTGTGAGAACCAGGGTCAAATCCCAAGAGGGTACGGAGGAAGGGCGAGGAGGATTTAATCTCCTCGCTCCCCTCAGGAATCTGACGATCAGATCGTGTTTCCCCAGGGACTTACCCTCAACTGCGTGGTGATGTGCGGCGATAGCGGCAACATACACCTTGAGGGTGGAGGGAGACAGCCTTCGCTCCAACCCATCTTGCAGAAAGGAAGCACGGATCCGACCGAACATGATCGGGGGTCCTCTCGGCGAGAGGCGCACCATTCGACGAACAGGTTCCACTTCAACGCATAGAGATTCCTAGTGGAAGGAGCTCTAGCGGAAGTGATGGTGTCTACAACCGCTTGCGGGAGATCACTCAGAACCTCCGCATCCCGTCCAGGGACCACACGTGGAGGTTCCACAGATCGGGACGCGGGTGCCACAGGGTGCCCCGTCTCTGAGTCAGGGGGTCCTTCCTCAGAGGAATCGGCCAGGGAGATGCTGTCGCGAGGAGAATGAGGTCTGAGAACCAGGTCCGAGTGGGCCAGTACGGAGCCACTAACAGAACCTGCTCCCCGTCCTCCCTGACCTTGCACATGAGTTGTGCGAGAAGGCTCACTGGGGGAGACGCATGTTTGCGCAGACCCGGGGGCCAGCTGTGTGCCAGGGCATCCGTGCCGAGCGAGCCGCCGGTCAGGGAATAAAACCACTGGCAGAGGGCAGTTTCCGGGGAGGCAAACAGGACTACCTGGGCCTCGCCGAAACGCTGCCAAATCAGCTGGACCGCCTGGGGGTGGAGCCGCCACTCGCCCGCAAGTAGATGCTGCCGTGACAGCTCGTCGGCTGCACGGTTGAGCACACCTGAGACACGAGTGGCCCGAAGGGACCTCAGAACCTTCTGACTCCACAACAAGAGATGGCGGGCGAGTTGCGACATGCGACGGAAGCGTAGACCACCTTGACGGTCGATGTACGCAACGGCCGCAGTGCTGTGTGAGCGGACTAGAACGTGCTTGTCTGACAACAGCTTCTTGAAGCGGGCCAGCGCAAGACGTACCGCTAGCAACTCGAGGCAATTGATATGCCAATGCAGCTGAGGCCCCGTCCAAAGACCTGTCACTGCCTGCCCGTTGTACGTGGCCCCCTATCCCGTGGCAGAGGCATCTGTGGAGGCCACAGCGTGCCTGGACACTTGTTCGAGGGGTACTCCGGCCCGCAGGAACGAAGGGTCCGACCACCGGACAAGGGTGCGACGGCAGCTCGGTGTCACGGGGACACGGAGCGTGCCGCACTGCCACGCCCATCTCGGGACCCGGCCGCGGAGCCAGTGTTGAAGCGGTCTCATATGAAGCAATCCGAGCGGCGAAACCGCGGCTGCAGATGCCATATGCCCCAGGAGCCTCTGAAAATCTTTCAGTGGAGCCGCTGTCCTGCGCTTGAGCGAGCTCAGGCAGTTCAACACCAACTGGACGCGCGCCTCGGTGAGACGCGCAGTCCGTGCGACCGAGTCTAGCTCGAGACCGAGACAAGAGATCCTCTGCCCGGGGGCGAGTTTGCTCTTGTCCCAGTTGACCTGAAGACCCAACCGGCTGGGAGCTACAACCATGTCGGGTAGGACTTTGTACTGACATGCCCGACCCTCGAACGCAGACCGACCTAGGAAGGGTCTGTGTCGAGGCAGAATCGAGGCATGAAAGCACGCGTCCTTCAGGTCCATTGCTGCAAACCAATCCTGGGGACGGTCCAGGATTGGCCGTAGCCCACCGCCCTTTCTCGGTACAATGAAGCAGGGGCTGTAGAACCCCGACTTCATATCGGCTGGAGGGACCGGCTCGATTGTATCCTTCGCCAGGAGGACAGCAATCTCCGCCCGGAGAACAGGTGCATTGTCCAACGACACCTGAGTGAAGTGGACAGCCCTGAAGACCGGGGGACGCCGGGCGAACTGAATCGCATAGCCGAGTCTGATAGTACGAATGAGCCAACTGGACAGGCTGGGGAGCGTGATCCACGCTTCCAGACACTGAGCCAGCGGGACCAAAGGCACCACAGACGCACCGGGGGTGGGGCAGCAAGGCAGAGAGGGACCCGACCCGGACGGCTTGGGGGCGGCCCGGAGTGGGGTCGGACTCTGCGAGGCAGCAGTGTGCATGGGAGACAGCGCACGGGGCACGGTCTGCACCAACACACTGCCACCTGCTGGCGAATGGGGAGGGAGCTGTCAGCGGCGAGGCGGAGCCTGGCACACTGGCAGACATCCCTTGTTGTGACCTGGAGTTTGAGGAAACTGCTCTTTTTGTGAAAAAGTGGGTACCGCTGGACTCCGGAGAGCCAGCGGCGGTGGACAGACAAACACAAATTCCCCCCGGCCCTCCTCCGGGGGTGGGAGAGATGGTGGAAAACTCTCCCGAAGAGCAAGATCCTTCCCCTCCAGGTTGCCCGTCTCAGTGCCGTGTCTTGCTCTTACGTTTACCACCGGGCTTAGCGGAGACGGGCTGGGCACCACGCCCGCGACCGGCACCCTGCTGTCTGGCTGGTGTAGGCTGCTGCTTTGCCGTCTTAGCAGGGGCGGAGGACGATGCAGGCGGGCGCCCTCGGCGACGAGCGGGCTGAGGCTGAGCCACGGGCGGCTGGGTGGAGGCAGCAGCGGACCGCCGTGGCATGACGTGACTGATAGCCTCAGCCTGCTTCTGTGCAGCGGAGAACTGTTGGGCGAAGCTCTCCACCGCGTCGCCGAATAGGCCGACCGGGGACACGGGGGAGTTTAGGAACCGCTGCTTGTCGGCATCCCGCATGTCCGCGAGGGTCAGCCAGAGGTGGCGCTGCTGGACTACCAAGGTAGACATCGCGTGACCAACAGCGCGTGCTGTCACCTTCGTTGCCCGGAGGGCAAGGTCAGTGGCAGCGCGCAGCTCCCCCAGCAGCTGTTGGTCAGGACCTTCCTGGGGCATCTCCGACAGCGCCTTTGCTTGGTGAACCTGCAAGAGGGCCATCGCGTGCAGGGCGGAGGCAGCCTGCCCACAGGAACTGTAAGCTTTCTCAGTCAGACCGGCTGAGAACTTACAGGCCCGGGACGGGAGACGCGGCTCACCACGCCAGCCGGTGGCTGTTGGACACAATTGCATCGCAACAGACCGCTCGACTGGCGGGATCCTCGCGTACCCCCTGGCTACCCCGCCGTCCAGGGAGGTGAAGGCGGACGGGGGGCCAGGCCTGGTACGGGCACTATACGGTGTCTGCCAAGACCTGGTCACCTCATCATGCACCTCCGGGAAGAAAGGCATTGGGGCGGGACGCTGGGGCTGCCCAGCGCGACCCCCCCCAAGTACCAATCATCCAGCCGAGATGGGCCGGGACAGGGTGGAGGGTTCCACTCGAGCCCGACGCACAAGGCTGCCCGAGAGAGCACAGCCGAGAGTTCGGGATCCGACTCGGCCACCGCTACCGTCCCGGAGGGCGGCAGCGCGTCCGGATCTTCCTCTCCCGAATTCTCAAACTCGCCTTCCGACGCAGCGACCGACATCTGATCCTCCGCCGGCGCACCGAAGGTAACGGCTGGACAGTCCGAAGAGGGCCCAGCGGAAACCAACAGGCGAAAGATGGGTTGCGGTGCTGGCGAGGGGGCAGGGGCCCGAGGAGCGTTTCCGCTCGGCGGGGGAGCCCTGACCGTTATCCTCAGGCCGCCCTCCCTATACAGCGCCGTACCGTCCTTCCGGTTCCCAGGGCCGGAAAAAACGGTCGTACGCGGCATAGGAGAGGGGACTCCCGCTTCCTGAGACTTCAGGAAGGAGAGCCTCGACCTCAGCACCGCGATGGTCATGTTCCCGCAATGGGAACATGAACCATCCACAAAAGCTGCCTCAGCGTGCTGAACGCCCAAACACGAGATGCAGCGATTGTGCCCATCAGCAGGGACCAGGGAACGACCGCACCCAGTAACGCACAGACGAAATGACATACTGTCAGGGTTCGTCTGTAAAGCTCTTTTAGAAGGGGAAGTCAACTCACTCGTGCTGAAGCACCCAGGGAGCGACGCGATGTGCCAGGTACACCACTCCCTGACACACCGAGGAACCGGCCCAAATCGCTCACACACACACTCTTTGTGTTGCTGTGAAAACAGCAGTTTTAGAGCTTATAGCTCAGCTCCTCGGACACTCGCGACCTCGCTGAACGTGCCCTCTTCACCAGCACTGAAGCTCGCTGTAACCCTCTTCTTGAGGCAATGTTTTAATTCAGAAAACAACGAAGAAAGGAGTCTTCAAACAGGACACCAGTAATGGCTCCGAAGCGAAAGACAGAGTGCGATTGCATCCGCTTCCTATTTATATACACCTGTCGGGGGCGGTGCGCATTATGCAAATATCGCACGCCAATTCCATTGGCTTGTTTTAGTTTACACGAAGATGATAGGGCTCTCTAAGCGATATCCCAATTCGTCGGTCACTACTGACGTACGTCGAACGTGACCGACTGAAAGGGAACAAAACACATTCTATCTTGAAAAGTAGTACATGTGCTATATTTCAAGTCATCTGAAGCAACATGTTAGGTTTGTTTGAACAACAACATAGTTATGTGTTGAAACGGCTCACTTTGCACCAAGTTTGGCTCCAGTTGAAACAGGACATATCGAAGAGTTGGTCTCTCTCTCTCTCTCTCTTTTTTTTTAAACTGTAGTTTACATCACAGCCAAAAACTATGGTTTGCTGCTTTCTGTTTCTAGCCAGAGGCAGAGTTTTATATACAACTCTGTTCAAAATTACAGTAAAAAAGTAGTATTGTGAAATATTTTAAAATTTAAAATTACTGTTGTCTGTTTCAGTATGTTTTAAAATGTAATTTATTCCTGTGTTGGCAAAGCTGTCACATGATCCTTCAGAAATCATTCTAATATGCTGATTTTTTGCTGCTCAAGAAACATTGAAACATTTCTTATTAATAATAATGTTAAAAACAGCTGTGTTTCTTAATATTTTTTTGAAAATTGAAATGAAGGATCAATTTAAAGGTGCGGTATAACGTCTTTTCAAAAGATGTAATATACGTCTAAGATGTCCCCTGAATGTGTCTGTGAAGTTTCAGCTCAAAATACCCCATAGATTTTTTTTTATAAATTTTTTAACTGCCTAATTTGGGGCATCATTAACTATTCACCGATTCAGGCTGAGGCCCCTTTAAATCTCCCGCTCCCTGCCCTCCCGAGCTCTCGACTATAAGTGCAGTTATACAGTGCATAAACAAAGTTCACACAGCTAATATAACCCTCAAATGGATCTTTACAAGATGTTCGTCGTTCATGCTGCATGCATACATCGATTCCTGTGAGTATAGTATTTATTTGGATGTTTACATTTGATTCTGAATGAGTTTAAGGCTATATGCTCTGTGGCTAACAGGCTAATGCTACACTGTTGGAGAGATTTACAAAGAAAGAAGTTGTGTTTATGAATTATACAGACTGCAAGTGTTTAAAAATGAAAATAGCGACAGCTCTTGTCTCCGCAAATACAGTAATAAACGATGGCAACTTTAGCCACATTTAACAGTACATTAGCAACATGCTTGCGAAACATTTAGAAAGACAATTTACAAATATCACTAAAAATATCATGTAATCATGGATCATGTCAGTTATTATTGCTCCATCTGCCATTTTTCGCTATTGTTCTTGCTTGCTTACCTAGTCTGATGATTCAGCTCTGCACATCCAGAGGTTAATACTGGCTGCCCTTGTGTAATGCATTGAACATGGGCTGGCATATGCAAATATTGGGGTCATACATATTAATGATCCCGACTGTTACGTTACAGTCAGTGTTATGTTGAGATTTGCCTGTTTTCCCAATGAGATTTATATAAGAAGGAGGAAGCAACATATGTCTTTTCCATGTACTGAACTCTTGTTATTCGACTATGCCGAGGTAAATTCAATTTTTGATTCTAGGGCACCTTTAATTGTTCCTTGCTGAATAATTTCTTTCTTTTAAATGGTAGTGTATATATGCCCAAGTGCAAGATTATTATTATTATTATTATTTTATTATTATTATTATTATTATTATTATTTGTCATCACCTTTCTATTTAAAATCTTTAAATATGTGCAATATCTGTTAAAATTCTTGTAGTACCTTCTAGGAGTACACAGTAGATGACCTTAAAGCTAACAGACACAAAATTCCAGTTTGTTTTCATGGGGTTTTTTGGTTTGTTCCTCACACAAAATTGGCTTCATAAGACTTTGAATATAGCACACAAATAAAATTACTTTTTATTTATTTATTTATTTTTGAATGATCCATTACTCTAATTGATATCTGAAAGCAAAAACAATTGTGCAATACATGCATGTCTGTTTCTCACTAGTCTCAAACTACATTAACGTTGAGCTGTGGTACCAATTATCTCACATATAACTATGTTGTGTCATAACGTAATGATGTGCGGGACGAGTAATAATGCAGTGAGCACCATGATGTAACCTGCCAACAAAGAAACAGGCAGAGCTGTAATTTAATTAGGTGGCCGGCAAGTAGAGTGATAAGGGCTCATGATCAAAAGTAGGTTTTTATTTGATTTTTATAATCTAATTTTACATCCATAAGACTGAAAGAGATGCTTGAAAATCTGTCAGTAACTGTATTATTACAAAACATGAAAAGTTACTCATTTATTCAGGCTCAGGCAGCTGCAGATCTTGTAGTTGGCTAGTTTGTTGATGTGGTTCATGTAAAAGTTAGGCCACCAGTTTCTTTCATCATTCCTCACAGAAGTACACTATGGGTGCTTCTCAAATGGAAGGCTGCATCCTAGTGAGGCTGTGTCCTCTCTAGTCAATTCAATTCAATTCAATTCTCATTTATTTGTATAGCGCTTTTCACAATACATATTGTTTCAAAGCAGCTTTACAGAGAATGCATGTCAACATTACAATTTAGAGAATGCAATTAGCTATAATTTTGAAGGTAGAAGCAAAGAGCTCCTGGAAAAAATGAATTATATATTAACAATAATTAGGATATAGAAATGTATGTGCACGTTGATCCAGTTGTTGCATCTTCTGAAGTCCTCGCAGGAGTTGGCGGCATCTCTTCATAGGTGTTGGTCATCTGAGGTCTTCTTAAGAGGTTGGATTAATTAGCGTAGCTTCTGTTCATAACATTAAGCAAGGATAGTCATGTGCAATTGATCTGATATGAGATGCATTATGTGAATGCTTGGCTAAAGAGATGCGTCTGTAATCTAGATTTAAACTGGGTGAGCGAGTCTGAGCCCCGAACATTATCAGAAAGGCTATTCCAGAGTTTTGGAGCCAAATTTGAAAATGCTCTCCCTCCTTTAGTGGACTTAACTATCCTAGGTACAACCAGAAATCCAGAGTTTTGTGATCTTAAAGAGCGTGAAGGATTGTAGGGCGATAGAAGATCGGTTAAGTACACAGGAGCTTAGTCCAGTCCTTCAGAGACTTGTAGGCTTATGGTACAAGACAATGCACTAAAAATGGAAAAGTTTTCCCTTGTGTTTTTTTTGCATACATTGTCAAAATGATCTCTGTTCACACAGACAGATGTATTCTGCCAGGCCAGTAGCTGGCAATGTCACTTTGTAAAGAAACACTATGTGCCTATACAGACAGAATGCATAATACGCATTACATCACCGTTTTCACAAATTCATGTTTTTATAATTTACGTGGAGACATTCACGGTATTGTTTTCAAAAAATTGCGCATTGAAACCCGTTTTCAAAACTTTGCGTTTAAACTTTAAAAAGTCTTTCATTTTTAGTTGTAAATGCCCCTTAGGTTAGAGTCCTCCTCAACATTGAACACTACTGAGATGGTCTAATAAGTGCGCATGGCTACTTAAAGAATGTTTACACCCCTACGGTCACGGCACAAAAACACTGTTAAAATTATTATTTGAAAGTACTTTAAAATAAAAAATAATGCAGTACAGGTAATGACAATGTGGTCTCCCAGCAGTTTACATTACACACAGTTTAAGTGATTAATTTTCTTGCATTACATAGTGAAATTGTACAAGTTTCAATGCCAGGTGATTTTCTACTCATTTTTGTGAATTGGAATGTGTGCAAAGGATTGCGGGTGATTGGAGGACACAAAGGATACACTTGATGCATCCTTCAAAACGGGCCAAATAAAGGATGTGAAATGAAGGTTGCCTACAAAGGATCCTTTAAATTGAGATGTCCTTCGATGGAGCTTAATGGCGTGGCAGTGAGATATGCAGCCTTACTAGGATGCAGCCTTCTAATTGAGAAGCACCCTTTAAAGGTTGCAATCTGCAATTGTTACCTTAACCCTCTGGTGCCCTTTGTGTGGCGGTAAAAAATTACCTTTTATAATTCAATATTTTATTTAGGAGATTTTATGGTACTAAATTATATTTATGCAATAGTTATAATCCATTTATACACTTTTTGAGCACAGACTTGAAAATGAAATTTCCAACTTAAACTGTCATAAATCTTGAATGCTTTGGAACACAGACATTAGTTTGGTCTCTTTTTAAAAATTACACTTGTCAGATTATTGCTGAAGTGAAAAAAGTTAAAGTAAAAGTAAAATAGTTATAGAATTTTGTTTATTGTTATGGAAAATGCACAAAAATGCTTTTTTCAGTTTTTATATGAACTATACAACTTATTCCTACACCCCATGACGCTTTCCACGAATTAGGGGTGTAACTTCACATCAGTGAAAGGCTCACTCTATGAACGCAATAATACTTTTTTTTAAAACTGGGTATAATGAGGTGACATTATTCTACTCACCCTTCAACCATCGAACATTAAAAGAACATTTAAAAGTGTAAAAGCATCAATAAGGTACAAAGAATAACCCCAAGAGCGTGATTCTTTCCACAGCAATAACAGACAGGTTAAATATCACTGTAGTAAATCTGTATTATGTAATATACGTTGCCTTAATCAAACATGTTATTAACTTCAGCATTGCATGATACTATTTCAAAGTGATTGTCATTTTGACAGATAACAAATTGTATTTACCTGTGAAAACAAACCTGGAAAGAGACGTGAGGATTTGAGGAGAAAAAATTTGTTATAACATGTCACGTTAAAATCCCAAGCATTACGTTATTCTCATGATGTCTCAAAATAAAACATGAAGGGAAATTGACAGCTCACTCAGTCAAACTGACGGATACGCTTTGATTTGAAATAATCTGTTTCAGTCTTTTTGAATGGAAGTTCCCAAAACCGGAAGTGCCACCCATAATTCAAAACACAGCATGGTTTGTCAGGAATAAGGTAGATATATTTTCCTAAATGCATTTTACGTTAAAAATGTTAGAAAATCAGTTGTGTTCCAAATTTGAGCTTGATATCATTCAGTAAGATTTTCTTTGGATGCAGTACCAAAAGTGTCCACTAGATGAAATTCATTTGCAATTCATTTTCAATGCGGCCATTTTTTTTTTTTTTTGACAAGGATAATAAAAAAATAGAAAAAATTCGTTAAATTATGAGAACAAATTCGTAATTTAATGACTTTATTCTCAACATTTTATTTAAACTTTTTTTCTCGAAATTTAATGACATTTTTCTCATAATTTAATGAATTTGTTCTCGTAATTTAACGACTTTTTTCTCATAATTTAATGACTTTATTCTCAACATTTTATCTCGACTTTTTTCTTGAAATTTAACGAGTTTTTTCTCGTAATTTAATGAGTTAATTCTCAACATTTTATCTCGACCTATTGCTTGGCCCTAATCCTCTTCCGCAAGTTTTATACCATTCTGAAAGTAGAAAAGTAAACATTATTTAAGTTATTAATACATCAATTATCCAAGTTTTTTTTTTCTGAAAAATTGATCAAAATTAAGTTTATGAGGTAAGAAAAATAAACTTGATTTAAAGGGAAAAAGCTTAAAACAAGCTTATTTTTCTTATCCCATTGGCAGATATTCTTACTTCTTTTAAGCATAAACACACTTAATTTTTATCTTTTTCTTTTTCAGAAAACAAGACTTAATATCTTAATTTTTATCTTATATCTTGATTCTCAATAAATATATATTGATTTAAAAATGTTTAGATATTTGTACTGGAAAATAAAACAAAAATACTGAGGAATTTAATAAATTTTTGCTGTGCATGTTGTTGTTTCTCATTTGGAAAACAACCAAACCCTTTATTTTGTAGAGGACATCTAATGTTACATTTTGCAAACCATCCTAGCTGTTCAATAATACCCCACCAGCGAGCATGTGGTTACTTAACACCTCCCACAAGTGACGGCCCTTATGGGAGAGACGAAAGCACTGGTTTTGGAAGATCTCTTTTACAGAAGCAGCCATTACTGTGGTGGGCATGTCGGTCGGGGAGAACTCCAGGTGCCCTCCATTAGTGAAGAGTGAAGGCCATGGCAGAGCAAACAGTTGGACTGTTTTCATCATGATAAAAGGAAGGTAGGCCACAGACTCAGGAATGGAATAATACCAGTATAGCACTAAAGGTGTTTTGGGGTCAGATGAAGACGAAGAGGAAACATTTCTAAAAAGACACTATTTGAATGGATAAGATGCCTGAGAAGGTAGAAAATGTCCTTTATGCATTTCAAAGTTTTAAACACTAATGTATAAACTGTGAGGCTGGAGATTAATGTAATTCATGAGTTTACACTTACAAATAATCAGATAGTATAAGAAGTATGCGTATTTGGCATGCTGTCCGAGGGCTCTGAGCTTGAAATTTTGGCCCGAACCCTATCCTCTGGTTAGGATAGTAACTAGGCAAGTGTGATGAGACGGGGTGGTGGAGGGATGCAGAAAACTGTTGAGGAGCGTAAGTGAGTCTGCAATGTACAGTGCCCTCCACAATTATTGGCACCCTTAGTAATTATGAGCAACAGCAGCTGTGAAAATAAATCTGCATTGTTTATCCTTTTGATCTTTCATTCAAAAAATTCACAAAATTATAACCTTTCATTTAAGGAAAATAATTGAAAGTGGGGGAAACTTACATTATGAAATAAATGTTTTTCTCCAAAACACGTTTACAATTAATGACACCCTTTTATTCAAAACTTTTTGCAACCTCCTTTTGCCAAGATAACAGCTCTGAGTCTTCTCCTATAATGCCTGATGAGTTTGGAGAACACCTGACAAGAGATCAGAGACCATTCCTTCATACAGAATCTCTCCAGATCCTTCAGATTCCAGCTCCATGCTGGTGCTTCTTCTCTTCAGTTCACTCCACTCATTTTCTATAGGGTTCAGGTCAGGGGACTGAGATGGCCGTGGCAGAAGCTTCATTTTGTGCTCAGTGACCCATTTTAGTGTTGGATTTGATGTTTGTTTTGGATCATTGTCCTGATGGAAGATCCAACCACAGCCCATTATTGGATTTCTAGCAGAAGCGGTCAGGTTTTGATTTTTTTTTCTGTTGGTATTTTATAGAATCCACGATACCATGTATCTGAACAAGATGTCCAGGACCTCCAGCAGAAAAATAGGCCCAAAACATTAAAGATCCAGCAGTATATTTAACCGTGGGCATGGGGTACTTTTTATCCATGTGTGCACCAAACCCATCTGGTGGGTTTGCTGCCAAAAAGCTCTTTTTTTAGTTTCATCTGACCATAGAAGCCGGTCCCGTTTGAAGTTCCATTCATGTCTGACAACTGAATATGCTGGAGATTGTTTCTGGATGAGAGCAGAGGATTTTTCTTGAAACCCTCCCGAAAAACTTGTGGGGATGTAGGTGTTGTTTGATAATGTTTTTTAGGCTTTCTGATATTCAAGACTCAACTAATATCTGCAATTCTCCAGCTGTGATCCTTGGAGAGTCTTTGTCCACTCAAACTCTCCTCCTCATCGCGCATTAGGACGATTTAGACACACGTCCTCTTTCAGGCAGATTTGTAACATCTTTAGTTAATTGAAACTTCTTAATTATTTCCCTGATAGTGGAAATGGGGATTTTCAGTGTTTTAGCTATTTTCTTACAGTCACTTTCTATTTTGTGAAGCTCAACAATCTTTTGCTGCACATCAGAACTATATTCTTTGGTTTTACTCATTGTGATGAATGATTATGGGAATTTGGCCTTTGTGTTTCCTCATGTTTATATTCCTGTGGAACAGGAAGTCATGGCTGGACAATTTCATGTTCATGATCACCCTGGTGTGCTAAAAAAATGTAAATATGAATGGGAATATACTTCAGAGATATTTTACTCATAAGAATTTCTAGGGGTGCCAATAATTGTGGCCAACGTGTATTGGAGAAAAACATTTATTTCATAATGTGATTTTCCCCCCACTTTCAACTGTTTTCCTTCAATGAAAGGTTAGAATTTTGTGAATTTTTTGAATGAAAGATCAAAAGGATAAACAATGCAGATTTATTTTTAGAGTCATAAACTGTAAGTCCTGCCCCAAACATTGGACTGCTCAAACAGTTTGTAACATCTGAAAAATTACCTTTAAAGTCACAATGATTTTTTTTTATGGAATATTGCAGTATTAAATGATTTAGCCATGCATTATCCATACAATTTTTCTCTTTTGAGAAGCTGTTTCACTCAAATATACATCATAATAGGGAAAAAAGACAATCACACTTTCACTACAGAATGAAAGCAAGCAAGGACGGAGAACACCCTATGGCAGAAAGTCATTGATGTTCAATAATATGAAGAGTAGATGAAACATTGACTGTTTAAATAATTTTTCATAGCAGTGATTCACATCTGGTGGTGGGAAGAATGTGGCCAAAACACAAATTCATGGGAAATTACCCCAGGAGGACATGGAATTAGTGAAAGATGTGTAGTGAGAAGTGCAGGTCAGTGAATCTGGCAGTGCACGTGGTTGTGGCCGCTGGCAGGTGACGCTGGCGTTGTGCCCAGTCGTGGCACACAGGTGTGCTGGAGTGAGAACAGTGGAAAACACAGGGCAGGAGGCAGGATAGTCATGGGATTGTGGGCGGATTAGTTCATTTGCCCTCTATGCAAGCAGGGGGAAAAAATTGGCTTCCGCTGTTTTCCTCTGGTTACTTTCCCGATTGAGATACCCACATGCATATTGAATTAGCCTAGTGATAACTGAAACAATTGACCACATTCGTATCTTTTTCTCTCTGTTTTGGCCTTCCGTCCACACTGAGATGGTGTTTTTGTCCTGCAAAAGCAGAGCTTTTTGAAAACGCCTTCCCAAGTGGATAACGTGTTATAGTGTGGACTGTGAAAATGATGACGCATATTTAGTTATGTGATGCATGTGAGTGCTATTCACTTTCACACTGTTGCTAAAGATATGTTGCTTTGTACACTTATTCATATTGTAGTCCTGCAAAGATGACAAAACATCCTGTGGCAAAACAATAGAGCAGTTGCCTTTTAGACCAAACATATAATATGGTGACTGAGTGCGACCTGGATGCATCAGCAAATGGTGAGATATTTTGCTAAATAAAATGATCCTGCCGGAAGAATTGTGTAATAACTTTATTATGTCTGTTCTGTCTGTATCATCTCAGTGAGCTTTTATGAGGGTTTACGCATGCGCAGTAAGGTGAATTTAGCATTTTCCGACGTTTCAGTGTGTATGAAAAACTTTTGGAAAATGCTTGAAAATGCTAGTGTGGATGGAGATCATTTTGAAATCTGAATGCCGTTTTCAAATGTATCCGGATTAATGTAGGCGCAGCCATAGATGTCCTTGTCTTGTATACTGCACATTTGGGAATATACACTCAAAAAAATATTTAGGCCTAAGTTTAAGATTTATACAGTACAGTCCAAAAGTTTGGAACCACTAAGATTTTTAATGTTTTTAAAAGAAGTTTCGTCTGCTCACCAAGGCTACATTTATTTAATTAAAAATACAGTAAAAAAACAGTAATATTGTGAAATATTATTACAATTTAAAATACCTGTTTTCTATTTGAATATATTTTACAAAGTAATTTATTCCTGTGATGGCAAAGCTGAATTTTCAGTCTTCAGTGTCACATGATCCTTCAGAAATCATTCTAATATGCTGATCTGCTGCTCAAGAAACATTTAATGTGTACAATTGTACAAAATATTTGTGTACAATATTTTTTTTTCAGGATTATTTGATGAATAGAAAGTTCAAAAGAACAGTGTTTATCTGAAATCTAATCTTTTGTAACATTATAAATGTCTTTACTGCCACTTTTGATTGATTTAATGCATCCTTGCTGAATAAAAGTATTCATTTCTTTAATTTCTTTAAAAAAAAATAAAAATAAAAATTCTTACTGACCCCTAACTTTTGAACAGTAGTGTATAATGCTACAGAAGCTTTGCATTTCAGATAAATGCTGTTCTTTTGAACTTTCTATTTATCAAGAAATCCTGAAAAAAAAAGTACACAACTGTTTTCAACATTGAAAATAATCATAAATGTTTATTGAGCAGCAAATCAGCATATTAGAATGATTTCTGAAGGATCATGTGACACTGAAGACTGGAGTAACTTTGGAGATGCTTTGCATCACAGGAATAAATTACTTTGTCAAATATATTTAAATAGTACACAGTTATTTTAAATTGTAATAATATTTCACAATATTACTGTTTTTTTACTGTATTTTTAATTAAATAAATGTAGCCTTGGTGAGCAGACGAAACTTCTTTTAAAAACATTAAAAATCTTAGTGGTTCCAAACTTTTGGACTGTACTGTATAATTAAACTGCATATAAAATTTCAATCCATTTGGATGACACAGTTTTTTTGACACATAAACTAATAACATTACTGTGATATTGCATATTTGCAATATCACAGTAATGTTATATGATACTGCATATTTATCAGTCATACATAATTAAAGATAAGAAACAGGTAAGATTTATGCTGATGCAATTTGTAAAAATATGATTTTGATTTAAATAAAATCAAATAGATAGAAATAATTTACTATGCCATTATTTTTTTAATACAGATATCTTACCGTTTTATGCTTGTTTCATTTATGACTGAGAAATATGCATCACATTAAGTTTATTAGTTTATGTTAAAGCTCTATAATCCAAATGGATGGAAATTTTATATGCAATTCAAATACATACACCTTAAACTTAGGCCTAAATATCTTTTCACAGTATAGGCTAGAAAATCATCCAGGTATCCAGTATACACATACTATATATTCTACAGAAATAATACATAGTATGCTATTCAGAACAATGCTACAGAGAAAGTTTTCTTCAAAACTACTGCACAAGCATGTAATTAAAAAATCTGCAAGATCTCACATTTACATTTCAATCAAAGCATAATTAACATTGTTAGCAAAGCAAAGGATAACTGTGTAAACTTAGTGATGCAATAAAATGCAAAAGCACTGGGCTGATCAATTCCATTATCCTGCACCTACAAACTCTGTGAATTTCCCTGGATGTCGTCTTACTGACAGAAAGGGGAGGGAATGGGGTTGTGACACTGCTTTAAAGCTACTTACAAAGCTGTTAACATCCATAACCCAACGGTTTCACCCTAATTCACATTCACACGGCATTTGAAGGAGTCACCTATCACAGCATCAGAACGGTGACTCCTTCAGTGAATGCAATTCACCAGGAGACACAGGGCAAATGTTACGCATGAAAATAGACGGAGAAAGATCACGACACGTAATGAGTGATGTTTTCCCTGTGATGACGTTTACTCGTATTTTTCATATTAAACACACGACTCATATTAACAGACAAGTTGATCACAATCATATACACACACACATAATTATATATATATATATATATATACATATACATACACATAGTCCTCAACACGTCTCATTCTTTACATGAATATGCGTATATAACTCATAAACCGTTACAACAATAAACAGTAGGAAACGTGATACATACTATATAAAAGCCTTTAAGCTTTTCCACATGGCGAATTTATGTTAACATTACGCAACCATGCGTCAGGCCCAACATGTGCTCCGGGCATAATCACACACTAACACACTCAACATGAAACTTTTACACTTTCAGATAAAACATACACGTCATCAACATTTAAACTCATTTTCTAACTGATTTATATTAACTTTAGTAATCCGTTACCTGAAAATAGACGGAGAAAGATCACGACACGTAATGAGTGATGTTTTCCCTGTGATGACGTTTACTCGTATGAGCCAGTTCCCGCGATACCACCCGATAGCGCGCCTGCACGGAGGAGCTCTCGCGATACCGCGAGAGAGAGCTCGACACGAGCAACCGATCTCAGATAGACGGATCTACTCCAAACCCCACCATAACAACTAATCGATTTCAGACCAACAGCTCTATTAGAAAATTACAAAATAAAACAATAAAAAAAATAATAATGCCTAACTAAAATTACTTGAAAACAATCAACAATGTCAAACCAAAACCACTCTATATTAGGGCTGGGCGATATATCGCATGCGATTCTCACGCGCATTTCGTCAGTAAAGCCGGTTCCCTGATTACCGCTAAATCGCCATCACCTGCTTTCAAATGGAGCGCCTTTTAATAGACAAAGCCGTAGTTCACGGACAAGCCATGCAAAATCGCGTTCAGTATCGAAGATGAATCGACTTCGATAATGAACCCGATTTTGCGTGGCTTATCAGTGAACTACGGCTTTGTCTATTAAAAGGCGCTCCATTTTAAAGCAGGTGATGGCGATTTAGAGGTAATCAGGGAACCGGCTTTACTGACGAAATGCGCGTGAGAATCGCATGCGATATATCGCCCAGCCCTACTCTATATATATATATATATATATTGAACAGAACTATAACTGCACCAACTCTCAGTATTAATGTCTATGATGAATAATATGATATTGAACAGAACTATAACTGCACCAACTCTCAGTATTAATGTCTATGATGAATAATATGATATCTACCCATTACATACTCCCCTTCAAAATAGATGTTGTCCCCAACATTCCAATATTTCACTCTTAGTACCCAATTTATGCTACATTAATGAAAATTCCAACCTTATAACATTTCATCCACTTATCCAACATTTGCCTTATAGTTACAAGCTGGAACTCTTTTCATACATTCCTTTTCACATGGAAAGATACACATTGTACTTCAATGTCCATTTCAAATCCCTTTTTTTTTTCAAACCTTCTCTTTTTTTCAGTCCCCTCTATAGGTGCATTTGAGTTGTAATCTCAGTCTATGTTCAACATGTTCAACATGTTCAACAGTCTATTGGAATGTGAATGCTGTGTTTAACAGTTTATTCTGCGCTACATGTATGTATAAGCTCATGTTCAACAGTCCATTTGGGATGTAAGCGCTGCGTTTAACAGTCCATTCTTTGCTAAGTGCATTTCTTCAGTTCCAAGAAGTCTATATTTTTGTAAACCTCTAAACTCTGTGTCTATCGGAATGGAAAAAGGGGTATGCGTACACTGTGGGTGTCCATAGCATTTCAAAGTTTGTATGATGTGGTTGTGCGCTCATACTGTAACATGTTGGTGAGCCCAGCCTATCATATGTAAAAACCTTTGGTCTCCTATGTGGTCGTTGAGGTCGCTGAAATTCTCCCTCACTGAAGTTACTTGGAGCAGGTGAGTTGACGATGTTTTCTACAGATTGGTCCTCAGTAAAACTGTCCTCCCTCTCTGGAAAGTACTCCACTTGGTCTCGATCTAGGGTTGTATCAGTACACACAGGATTTTCTGTTTCAGGTGGGCGGGGCTCAGGTGGCTGCTGAACTATCACTGGATAATACTCATCATCATCCTCTTCTTCTGGTTGTTCCGTTTCCTCATTTTTTCTTTCACTATCTTTCTTTGACTGTGTCTGCAC
This sequence comes from Megalobrama amblycephala, assembly GCF_018812025.1. Lineage (NCBI taxonomy): Eukaryota > Metazoa > Chordata > Actinopteri > Cypriniformes > Xenocyprididae > Megalobrama > Megalobrama amblycephala. The sequence goes on from NC_063047.1 coordinate 30,028,845, forward strand.
TGGAATCTCTACAGGTAGGTGGTCACATGGCAGGAGGAGGTTGCGATGTAAGATTCTTGATCGTTTTTTTCCTTTTCAGGTCTGAGTTCGTAAACTGGGATATCTTTACTGACTTGGCGCACAACTGTGTGGATAATATCCTCCCAGTGGTTTCTCAGTTTTCCTGGGCCGCCACGAGGTGTCAAGTTTCTGATTAAAACACGATCACCTGGCTGTAGAACTGTACTTTTCACTTTACTGTCATAATGACGCTTGCTTTTCAATGCAGCCTCCTGAGCATTTTCTCTTGAGATCTTATGTGCTTCTTCCATGCCCTGCTTCCACTTTTCCATGTAGTTATGATAGTTACTGTCTCCCTGCTCTGAAGTCAAACTGAACAACATGTCGACTGGCAATCGTGGGGAGCGTCCATACAACAGGTAAAAGGGTGAGAAACCAGTTACTTCGCTTCGAGTGCAGTTATATGCATAAATCAGTTTGTTTAATGAGTCTTTCCAGCTGGCCTTTTGTCTCTCTGTTAGGGTCCTTAACATCTGGAGCAGTGTGCGGTTAAACCTCTCAACTTGTCCGTTCCCCTGAGGATGGTAGGGAGTTGTTCTCGACCCCGCCACTCCACAGTATGCTTTCAGTTGTTTGAACAGTTGATTTTCAAATTCACCACCCTGATCATGATGTATTCTGGTTGGGAATCCGAATCTCAGTGCATAGTCATTGAAAATCTTTTCTGCAACTGTTTTACCTGACTTGGAAGTTGTGGCATAAGCTTGTGCAAAGCGTGTGAAATGGTCGATAATTACCAAAATATACTCGTAGCCACCTCTACATTTATCAAGATGCAGGAAATCAACTGACACAAGTTCGAACGGTTGAGTGGTAACAATGTTCGTTAGTGGCGCTCTTGTTTCATGGTGGGGTCTTTTATGTTTAAGGCACACACATCTCCTCATGACATAATCCTCTATTTCTTTTTGCATATAAGGCCAGTAAAATCGGTCCCGTATCAGTGATGCAGTCCTGTCGACACCTTGGTGGCCCATTTCATCATGGAGTTCTTTTAACACGGTACTTATGTGCTGTCCTGGAAGAACCAGTTGTTTTCTGTTTGCCGTCTTCCTGTACAGGATTCCACTCTCATCAATCTCCAGCTTATCCCACTCTCGAAGGAGACATTTCACCTGTGGACTGAGTTGTTTAAGTTGCGAACCTGAGGGCTTTTTTTCTGTCAGCTTGCACTGAATAACTGGTCCCACAGTGGGGTCATTTCTTTGATCATGTTTAATTTGTTCCGTTGTTAATGGAATGACAGATGTTGTTGCAGGTATTTCTGCAGGTGTGGCTGACACACCCATGGACCATACCACACTGGATTCATCCTGATTTTCCACCGCTTGAGTAGCTGCCCCAATCACATCATATGCCATCTCCTCTGAACACTCTCTCATGAATGTTTCCATATTTATAGGCATTCTAGACAGGCTATCCGCATCAATATTTTCTCTTCCAGGGCGGTATTTGACCGTGAAGTGAAAGTCTGCCAGCTCTGCGACCCACCGGCACCCTGTTGCATTCAATTTGGCAGTGGACAGTATATAGGTAAGTGGGTTATTATCACTATATACTGTGAAGAACGGGGCATAATATAAGTTATCCCTGAATTTTTCTGTAATTGCCCATTTGAGGGCTAAAAACTCCAACTTGCCTGAATGTAAATTATATTTTTTTTCCGCTGCAGTTAAGGTACGGGAGCCATAGGCAATCACCCGCAGCTTTCCATCCTGCTTTTGGTACAATACAGCACCAAGCCCTTGATTAGAAGCATCAGTATGGAGAATAAACGGTTGGGAGAACTCTGGGAAACTCAGTACAGGTGGTTGGACGAGGCAATCGATCAACTGTTCCAGTGTTGACTGGTGTACGTCAGTCCAGTCAATGGGAGTGCTGGAGGGAACTCCACCCTTTTGTTTTGTTTGCCACTTTCTCTTTTGCTTGGTCACTACTTCTGTTCCTCTGGGTGTTTTAAGCAAATCATATAGGGAGCTGGCTATACGTGAAAAATCCTTAACATACTGCCGATAATAGCTCAAAAGTCCCAAAATGGCTCTCAGCTGACCAACATTGCCTGGCTTTTTGTGTTTCAGTGCCCTTACTGCAGCTGTATCAGCAGGGTCCATCCTATTGCCTTCTGCTGACACTATTCGTCCCAGGTACCGAACTTCAGCTCTGAACAGGTCACATTTTGTTGGTTTTAATTTTATCCCATACTCCCTCAGCCGCTGCAACACCTTTCTGACATGGTTAACATGGTCCTCAAACGTCCTACTAAACACAAGAACATCATCCAGGTATGGCACACATATTTCATCCCTTAAGCCCTCTAAGCATTCTTCCATGCAGCGCTGGAATGCTGCAGGTCCATTCATAAGCCCGAATGGAATCCGCACCCATTCGTATAGCCCCCAGGGGGTCACAAAAGCTGTTAGATGTCTACTGTCTTTGGCCATAAACCCCTGGTGATATGCCTTACCCTGGTCGAGCAGTGAAAAGAGGGTGTTCCCCCCCAGGTTATCCAGTACATCCTGAACCCTGGGGATTGGATGACGATCAGGATGAGTTTTTCTATTGAGCTCTCTGTAGTCAATGCATAAACGCAGGGTACTGTCTTTTTTCCGCACGCAGACGATTGGAGAGGAATATGAAGACATAGATTTTTCAACCCACCCCTGTGCTATCAGGTCCTGCAAATAGTCTTTCATTTCTTTATACAAGGGTTTTGGTACAGAGAGATATGTTTTTGTGACTGGTTCATTATCTTTTAGTGAAATGTTCATTCTCAAACTTGGTACGCAACCAATGTCATCATCAGTCCTGGAGAATGATCCGGATTCCTCTCTTAACATCTGAGTGACTATTTGTCTCTGTTGCTCGTTTAGGTGTGTTAGATCAACAGGAGGGTCCCACTGTTCGTACGCAGGGGTGCTTTCACTAGATGCTCGAGCCTGGATGTGATGGATGGATGGAGCAGGTAGGTGATTTGTATTAAATATGTTAACTGGATACTCTGACTTGACTGACTGTACAGACCCAATAACCGTCCTTCCTGGAAGTATAATTTCATGGTTTGTGGGATTCTGCACACTGACAATGATTTTTGGGGCCATTTCTGCCTTCACTGACACCAAAGTATCACAGAATTCCAGTCCTTCAGGCCACTGCGGGTCCTCATGGGGCTCAAAGATCAGGGTCGTATTCTCTCTGAAGGGTGGGGCATGTACTCGACACTCAATTTGAATGGAGCTACGTTTAGGCACACTGATTCGCTCATTTACTGTTCTCACTTTATATTCACGCCTTTGTTCGTATTGTTCGTTTGTTCTAAGCTCACAGCGTTAATAAAGATCTTTGCTTTGTTCTTTCTAAGATGAGGGAATGCCATTTTTACTGCCTTGACCAACTCCTCTTTGTTTCTGTGCTCTACCTGATCTCCTTGGCTGTGCAGCACAATGTGTTCAATGACGTTAAATCCAATAATAGGGCATTGTTGTTGTTTGCCTTTTAGCACTAGCACAGGTATTAGCCACTCATTATCACTAGCAGTAAGTTGAAAGAGTACTTCCAGCCAACCAACATAAGGCATTTCAGTCCCATTGGCTGCTTCAAGTTGTAGGGGGTCATGAGGGTCAATTAGTTCTGTTATATCCCGTAGCGGCACGTCCGGTAAGTGGTTGTGTTTCCAGACCTCGTCTATAGCGCAAACTTGTGAACCTGTGTCCCAAAGTGCCTGTGTCTTTTGTCTGTGCAGGAAACATCGGATAAGACACTTCTTTCCTACTAATTCTCTTACAGTATTTGTACTTCTGGCAGTAAAAACATTCTTTTCTCAGATTTCCCACGAGACTGTATAACGTGTTTCTTCGCACCTGAACATGCACGTGGCCCACAAACCCTTTTGTGTGCAGGCCAATTGGCTTTCTGGCATTCTTTTGAACAGTATAATGTATTTTTACACACTGAACAGCCTTTTAATTGCTGCCTTTCTTTCTTTTTCTTGCAGCTTGCACAAGACTGGGACTGATTTATACATTTGGTTACCCCGTGTCCCTTGGGAGCAACCATTCTTAGTTTAAATGGCCCCGGCTTTCTGGTTTTGTCCGACTCTCTGCTCTACAGCCCGCCCTGAAATGCTCAGTGCTCCCACACCTAAAGCAGTGCTGACAGTACTCTTCACCAGCTTGGAAACATGCAACACACCTAGGTTGAGGGCGGCGTGCTGGATAATATCGCTGTGGCGCAAATCTCTGCTGGAACTGCGTTGTCTCTCCCGTCCGTCCTGGGCCAAATGTTGGTCGGTACTCCCGTGTCGCTGTTGGCTGTTGCTGGTGGTAATAGGGCATGGCATCAGATTCAGTCCTATAAGGAGGGAACTGTGGAGTTGAAAACATTGGGCATGAGGCAGGCATTTTTTGGCATCCTGTGCTTGGTGAGGGATACTGTGGGGGGGTGGTTTTTTGTATAGTTTCCATGATTTGGGAAACTTCAGCTTTCAGGTCTTTCAACATTACCATGTCAGCACGCATTTCTTTGATTTCACATAACAAATCAGGGGGTAGAGGGGGTGTGCTCTGCTGGGTGGTGCGTTTTTTTTCCACCGCAACCTCACTGGACTGCACTGTACTCACATTAGTGACTCGTGATGGGCCACTGTGTTTCTTTTTGTCCTGTCTCTCTTTTTCATTGGCGCAGGCAATATTGACTCTCTCCAGCAGGAGCTCATCGGAGGTGTTAGTCTGCAAGAGGTAAGGCTGTAGGTCACTTTTAATACTGTCGTTCTGAAGGCCAGTCAGGACAGTATGCATAAATAGACTTTGCACTAAAGCTGGGTCGTACTTTAAACTTGACTCAGCTTCCTGAGAGGCAAACAGTATTTTCTGCCTCAGGTCCATTGCTCTCACCAGAAAGTTTTGAGGAGACTCTTTACTACTTTGAACCTCAGAAGTGAGCTGTTTGTACAAGTCCGTGGCACCTCTTTCTTGGTAGTGTGACCTGAGTATTCTACGAAGGGCAGGCAGTGTAAGATTTTCTTTCCCTTCAAGGTAACTCCGTAACTGTAGGCCTGGGGTGATTGCGCGAATTACAGCGTCAATAATATCAGGTTCTGGATAGCCTTTGCTAAGCCCACTTTCGATCTGCCTGGCCAGGCTAGAAAAGGTTAGCTTATCCTTCTGTCCTGGTTCACCTATTTGGCCTGCTATTTTGAAATCTTTGCGCCACATGGAACTATCTGGTGGTGTTAGACTCATATTCTTTGTGATGTATGAAGAAGGGTTCTTGTTTTTCTTTATTAAGTCCCGTATTGCATTCTCTTTCTCTTCTAATGACAGCCTGAGTGCCTCAACCTCTTTCTGCATTTTTTCTTGTTCATCAGTTTGAGTTGGAATTTCGTTTTGTATTGTATCAATTATGTCCTGGACATTAAGAAGTACTGACATGCCCTCATCCTCTAGGTCAGTTAGTTCTTCCTGTTCAAGGTGCTTTGTGATAAAGGAAATCAGCTGACTGCGACTTTTACCAGTCACATGTTTCTCTTCAGGCCCCGAGATCTGAAGTGCATTGCATATTTTAGTTAATTGTCCTACAGTCAATTGATATAATGCTCCTTTAATTTCCAGCTGAAGCTTCTATGATTCAGACTCCATTTTATCAGGAGCAGTGAAAGTAGCAGGAAGTGATGATTTATCTGACTTGACTGGCTTTTGCTGCCCCTAGTGGTCACTTAGCTAACTTCAGGATACAGATTACCAGCAACTGTCTGAAAACCACCGTGTCCACTGTGCTGCCTCTGGACTTCCACTGATGCCTGAGTAATTTTGGGGGATGATCGACACAAGGGTTCCACCTACGAGCTGGGGGCAGTCCTCAAGTCAAACATCCCAGCGGTGCCTCCAAATGTTACGCCTGAAAATAGACGGAGAAAGATCACGACACGTAATGAGTGATGTTTTCCCTGTGATGACGTTTACTCGTATGAGCCATATTAAACACACGACTCATATTAACAGCAAGTTGATCAGTCCTCAACACGTCTCATTCTTTACATGAATATGCGTATATAACTCATAAACCGTTACAACAATAAACAGAGGAAACGTGATACATACTATATAAAAGCCTTTAAGCTTTTCCACATGGCGAATTTATGTTAACTTACGCGACCATGCGTCAGGCCCAACATGTGCTCCGGGCATAATCACACACTAACACACTCAACATGAAACTTTTACACTTTCAGATAAAACATACACGTCATCAACATTTAAACTCATTTTCTAACTGATTTATATTAACTTTAGAATCCGTTACCTGAAAATAGACGGAGAAAGATCGACACGAGAGTGATGTTTTCCCTGTGAACCGATCTCCCGCGATACCACCCGATAGCGCGCCTGCACGGAGGAGCTCTCGGATCCGCGAGAGAGAGCTACACGAGCAACCGATCCAAACGGATCCCAAACCACCATAACAACTAATCGATTTCAGACCAACAGCTCTATTAGAAAATTACAAAATAAAACAATAAAAAAATAATAATGCCTAACTAAAATTACTTGAAAACAATCAACAATCAACAATGTCAAACCAAAACCACTCTATATATATATATATTGAACAGAACTATAACTGCACCAACTCTCAGTATTAATGTCTATGATGAATAATATGATATTGAACAGAACTATAACTGCACCAACTCTCAGTATTAATGTCTATGATGAATAATATGATATCTACCCATTACACAAACGTGGCACTTAACCTCTATAAGGCTTTCTAATGCTACCATCTCCTCATTTGAATACCATACTATGAACAATAACAACTTGGTCAAATGTCTGTCTGTCTGTCTTTCCTCCTTTCTTTCAGATCCCCCTGGCTCCATTGCAGATGAAGCAGACACCATAAGACCACTCCTCACAGATGAAGGTGATGCCCTACATTTTGTCTTGGCGGTCTAAAAATCTTCAGTCTTTTCCAAGCTGGTGTTATTGTATTATTATTTATATAGTTTGCATTTTTTTTTTTTATATATATATATATATATAAATTCAAATTCCACTTCAATTTGAGTTTAATTTTTGTGCTTATGTCATTTTTTACAGTTTTTACAGAAGTACACAAATCAAGTACTTTAAAGGATTAGTTCACTTTCAAATAAAATTTTCCTGATAATTTACTCACCCCTATGTCATCCAAGATTTCCATGTCTTTCTTTCTTCAGTCGAAAAGAAATTAAGGTTTTTGATGAAAACATTCCAGGATTATTCTCCTTATAGTGGACTTCAATGTTCTCCAAATGGTTGAAGGTCAAAATTACAGTTTCAGTGCAGCTTCAAAGGGCTTTAAACAATACCAGACAAGGAATAAGGGTCTTATCTAGCGAAATGATCGGTCATTTTCGATATAAACAAATGATTTATATAAACAATATAAACAAATGATCACCTTCCAAGTGATTCCGCCAAAACCACACTTTTGTATTCTTCAAAAAGCTTACGCTGTATGTCCTATGCCTTCCCTATTCAACTTACGGAAAAATGGTACTGGCGTTGCGCTCATTCTGTAAGTTGAATAGGGAAGGCGTAGGACATACAGCGTCATTTTGAAGGTCATTTTGACCTTCAACTGTTTGGAGGCCACTGAAGTCCACTATAAGGAGAATAATAGATAACTATTATTAGCTAACATTCGCTATTCTATTTGATGTATCTGTTAGTCACTTGATTTGTTTTAGTTTTACCATTAGGTTGTGGCTAGTGTCTGTGGTCAGTAAAATGATTATAATGTTTAAAGTCTTCAGAGTCATCATTTCAGGTTAACAATATTTTTTTTTTTTTAAAGTTTACACAAGGTCAGTAAGTCAGTAGTCTTATTAATGCATATAAAGCTTATACTTATACAATATACGCTGAGGCAGTCATGTTTCTGTGGTTGATAGCCTATAAAAAACAAACACTTAAAATTAAAGTTAATTATATCACAAGCACTGTCTAGCCTACGTATTCTCTCTGCTTGTCTGTTGATATAGTGCAGTGGTTATGTCATTTTAATATTATATATATAATATATATAATACTATATAGCTTTTATGACGAAGGTTTACACTATGCACCTGAAATTTGGCATGCGAGAGATTAAATAAAATAGGCTGTTGATCGCGTGCCTGCTCTTCTGCGTTATTCATATTGAAGAGCATCAATTATTAAACAAGACTTGTAGCACAAGAAGGATCTAGCCTTACGAAACTATTTGAGGTGAAAAAATACCGTAGTAATTTATAGTAAATACTATAGGCCTAGTGTTTTTGAACCATACTTGAATTAATTTGTTGTGGTAATTCTATAGGCTATTGCTGTGGTAATATAACAACTATAATATAAACAAATTACGTTACTGTACTAAGTTTTCTTTAAACTATATTATACTACAATACACGCAGTTAACTGTAGTAAAAACTAAAGTAGGCTACTGTCTACAGCCTATGCTGTAGCATTCATTAACAAAGTGTTGTAAATATTATAATATACAGTATACTACAATTTACTGGTTCAAAAACACTATTTACTATCAATTACCTATTTTTACACCCCATGTCCAACCAAATGACGCCGATTGGATAAGTTCAGACAAATGACTATTTGTCTATGTAAAATATATAGCCATTGTGACAAAATTACATCCCGTGCACTAGCACTAAAAAAACGGAGTAGGCTAATAAAATTTGCATAAATCATATATTTCGCCCTCTCGAGCTATAAGCTACAGGTCCTGTAAAATAGTTCATATTCTTCAAAATAAATGAATGTATTATAGTAAAATGTTTCCATATATCTAGGCAGGCACTCGGGAAAAACGCATAGTTTCCCTGTTACGGAAGTCAAGCATGCAGCAATATTTTATTTATTTTTCATTATCTCTAAACATTAAAAAAGTAGTTGTAATCATAAGAAAACAAGAAAGAAAATAAAATAATAATGAATGGCCTTTCGTACTTAAAAAAACCCCGCATATCCCGGCTTCCGTACTTTTTTAGTTGGATCGTTATAAAGACCTCTCTCAGTTAGAAAACACCCCAAAATTGGGAGACGCCCCTCTTTTGTTTTGCAGAGGAGATAGGTATAAACGGAGGTCGGAGCCAGCTGCAAGTGGGTGGAGCAGCTGCAAGTGGGTGGGACATTAAGCCGCAAGTGGGCGGTACAAAGTAATAGAAGATTTTAATTGGTTTGTTTAATGTAATGTAATATTGTTCACGCTCCTAGTGGCGGTAGCGCGCACACACACACACACACACACACACACACACACACACACACACACACACACATCGCATGCACACATTGTTTTTGTGATTTGTTTTCACATTCCATAGACGTAATGGTTTTTATACTGCACAAAACGTATTTTCTATTGCCCTACACCAACCCCTACACCTAAACCTAACCCTTACAGGAAACTGTGCACATTTTTAATTAAAAACACCAACCCCTACACCTAAACCTAACCCTTACAGGAAACTGTGCACATTTTTAATTAATTTAACTGCCCGCTCGACCAAATGGTAGAGCACATTTTGAGTCACTATATTTCACTGAGAGGAGTACCTAACTTAACTCAAGCTGATTGAGCCATCTCTACCATCTGGTTGAGGTATGTTATGCCAAAAAAATCCACTAGATGTCAGAGTGTCAATCAACAGCACTTGTCACAACACTTCCTCAAACATGGATGTCAGAAACAAAGAAATCACTCCTGCCAGGTGAACTGTTCTTGGTGAAAATTTGCAAGGTAAGCAAATTTTTTTGACATATTACACTGTAAGAGCCCTAACTTTACAAAATTATGTTACTTGGTGCCATTAAAACAATTTAGTATGTTTCAAATAATTTTTCAAAAACATGCTCAACCAAACGGTTGATTTGACACTTAAAGGTAAATGCAGAAATGTTTTCAGATCATCCATTTCTGCAGTCAGAATGGACTATTTGCTGAGAAATATAAACTTCTGATCATTATTAGCTATGAATATGACAGCTATTGTTATTTCTTCATGAATAACTGTTAAATGTTGAAATTTCTTCCGCTCCGCATCCGCGATTAAAACCTTGCCTCCGTGGCGGGTCCGTTTGGGACCTGCAAATTGATACAACCATTACAGTAAAGGTGCGTGCGCGTCTGCGGATCCGACATGGGTCCGCTCAGGATTCGCTGATTGACTGAATTTACGGCGCCGCCCGGAGTCTCCTGCTGTGTGTGCTACAGGATAACCTGAAGAAGGCTGGTACAAGTGCTTCAGTGGTAACTATAAGACGTGCACTGAATAAACAAGGACTTCATGGCCGGACTCCAAGATGCACTCCACTCTTGACCACATGGAACATCTAAAATCAACTAGAATATGCCAGAAGGAATTTGGATAAGACTACAGAGTTTTGGGAGTTCAGTGGACTGATGTAACCAAACTGGAACTGTTTGGACATATGGACCAGCGGTATGTCTGTGTGCGAAAGGCCAGGCTTATTACGAAAAGAATATCATCCCCATGGTCAAGCATGGAAGTGGGTCATTGATGATGTGGGGCAGGAACTGGCAATCTTGATCGTGTATACCTGGCATCATGGATTCCCAGAAATACCAGGCCATTTTTAAGAGGAATGTGATGTCTTCTTTTTACAAATTAAACCTTGGTGATCATTGGACTTTTTTTAGCAAGACAGTGCAATCCCAAAAACACCTCCAAGTGAACCAAAGTTGAGAAAAATATCCTGGAACGTCCTGGAGTGGCCTTCTCAGTCACCAGATTTTAATCCGATTGAAAATCTTTGGTGGGATTTAAAGAAGGCAGTTGCAGCACGGAAGCCATCAAACATCACTGAGCTAGAGGCTTTTGCACATGAAGAATGGGCAAAGATTCCGATCTAAAGTGTAAGAAGCTTGTCAGCACTTACCGAAAACATTTGTTAGAAGTTATAAAAGCTAAAGGATGCTCCACAAAGTACTGAAGCTGGGGGTTGAATAATACTGCACTGCCTGCCTGCACATGCAAATGTGTTAAAAGTTACATTTTTTCATTTGAACTTCAAAGTTAAGTCAACTTCTGTTGTCAAAATAACTCAAATATGTATCAGTAAATATTTTTTTTGTTGTTGTTGTTGTTTAATGAGGTTTTTTGTCATTTATTGTCATTATCGTAGGTTCATCGACATCACTATAATGTCTTTTGAGGTAAGGGGGTTGAAGATTTGATTGCAACTGTATGTTTTTTATGAAATGTATTAAAAAGTATGATATTATGCTTTTCGAAGTAAAAGTAAAAGTTTTCCAAAAATAAAAATACTCTGATAAAGTACAGATACTTGGAAAATGTACCATTTCTAATTTTTGTTTAGCTAGTTTTTCATCTTACATTAATACTTTTTCAGCTTTATTTTATTTTAAACGTTTTTTAATAGGTTTAGCTAACATTAACAACACTGTTCCAACATATATGCCTCACCCAAAAAACAAACAAACAAACAAAAAAGTCTGCCAATCTTCAGACGCAGAGACTATTTAGATAACACACATAAAGATACCTTTTTTTCCCCAAAAAATTTACAAATATTTGGTATCTTCATGTGTGTCTAAAATACAGTTGAATTTAAAATTACATTTTGTGGGATGGAAAACCCCCCCAAAATAAACAAAAAAAGGGGGGGGGGGCTGTTTGTTCGGGCTGATTTCAAATATCAACGATGCTTCTCAGAAACTGCTTACTGCACCTTTAAAATGCAAATGTAAGAAACTCACCTATAGTGGAGACATGAAATTTAAGTAGCACACATTCCCTTTGTTTTGATGAGACCTGACAACGATTGCACAACAGGAGCCAGATTCTGTTGCGCTACCGGTGTGCTGCTTTAGGATATCGATTGACACTCTGCATAAAGTTTACGGCAGCACCTGTTTCTTCCTCAGCATGAAATCGACAGCCGCAGCAAACTAATCCATTGGAGACTGTTTACTGCATGCCCTGGGGCTACTCTGAGTTACAAGCGCACACATATAATAGCACGCACACAATCAAACACATAAAGCAAGTGCTGTTTATTGCAGAGATGTGCACAAAGCCCAAAGATTTATTTACAATTCTTGCAGGTGACATGCATGAAGTTGAAAAGAATTTGATCAGATGAAAGAGGGCAAGTACTCAAACTGTTCTGAACTTCTGGAAAAAGTTTAAGAACAGGAGATGACAGGATACTACCGCCATGCTCAATTATGGATGATGGCCTTTTATCTTCCCATCACTAATTAGAGGAGCTACTCCGCTTTCAAGTTCATCACATACCAGGCTATTCATTTAACACTAACCCACAAACCAGTAACAAGTCAATCCATCCGACAAATGGATGCATATGCTTTATGAAAACTATAGACATAAAGATAACATATTAAATTCATATTTCATTATGGCACATCATAATAGTTGGTGGGAGGATTGTGTGGGAAACCTGCTTGAAAACAGTCATTAGTTTTGTTATTCCATTTGGTGTTTCTGGTGCAGAAAATTACACACATAAGCTTTAATTCATGGTGCATGAAGTGCAGTAACACAGTATATGTGAATAATTTATGGACTTTTCTAACTTATTCAAAAGGATAGTTGAGATGGACTGAATAAGAAAATTATTCAGAGGTTTTATATATATATATATGTTAGTGGGTGGGATATATTAGGCAGCAAGTGAACATTTTGTTCTCAAAGTTGATGTGTTAGAAGCAGGAAAAATGTGACAAGGGCCAAATTGTGATGGCTAGACGACTGGGTCATGGGTGGCCAAGGCTTATTGATTCACATGGGGAGCGAAGGCTGGCCTGTGTGGTCCGATCCAACAGACGAGCTACTGTAGCTCAAATTGCTCAAGAAGTTAATGCTGGTTCTGATAGAAAGGTGTCAGAATACACAGTGCATCACAGTTTGTTGCGTATGGGGCTGCATAGCTGCAGACCAGTCAGGGTGTCCATGCTGACCCCTGACCACCGACGAAAGCACCAACAGTGGGCACGTGAGCATCAGAACTGGACCACGGAGCAATGTAAGAAGCCTGTTCTGATGAATCTCGTTTTCTTTTACATCATGTGGATGGCCAGGTGCGTGTGCGTCGCTTACATGGGGAACACATGGCACCAGAATTCACTATGGGAAGAAGGCAAGCCGGCGGAGGCAGTGTGATGCTTTGGGCAATGTTCTGCTGGGAAACCTTGGGTCCTGCCATCCATGTACCACCTACCTAAGCATTGTTGCAGACCATGTACACCCTTTCATGGAAACGGTATTCCCTGGTGGCTGTGGCCTCGTTCAGCAGGATAATGCACCTTTCCACAAAGCAAAAATGGTTCAGGAATGGTTTGAGGAGCACAACAATGAGTTTGAGGTGTTGACTTGGCCTCCAAATTCTCCAGATCTCAATCCAATGGGATGTGCTGAACAAACAAGTTCGATCCATGGAGGTCCCACCTCGCAACTTACAGGACTTAAAGGGTCTGCTGCTAACATCTTGGTGCCAGATACCACAGCACACCTTCAGGGGTCTAGTGGAGTCCATGCCTCGACGGGTCAGGGCTGTTTTGGCAGCAAAACAGGGACCAACACAATATTAGGAAGGTGGTCATAATGTATTTATATAATATTTTTATAATTACATTTATTAAAATGCATTTATGTAAAATTATTTATTGAATAAAATACATTTATATTTAATTAATATAAATATTTTTATGTTTATAACATGGCATTTAACAAAAAAAAAAAAAGAATTAATTCATATTATTATTTCACCTCAATACAGACCAAAAGCAGACGAATCAGGCCCAGATGCAGCGAGAAGACCTTTGAAGGAGTGGGTCCAATTAGCGGATCTAATTAAGGACCCCTGACATCTGAATCAGCAGAACTGTTGCGATTGGCTGATTGGTGTTACATTGTGCTTTCTGTAGTGCTCTGGGAAACTCTCAGAGACAATACTAGAGAACAGACGAGTCACGACTCCAGCAGAACACCCACCACATTCTCATTAGAGGAAGCCTCAGCCGCCCACGCAGAGGGGTGATTATCCATCTCTCTTCTTCCTCAGAGCTTCCTCTCTTCTTGTACTCTTTTCTAAGAGCTTTCTTTCTATGTTCTCTTCCTCCTCCTTCTAGTTCCTCTCACAAACTCCCATTTCAATTCAGCTCTTTTTTTTTTTTTTTTTTTTTGTGGTTGAGATTCTCAATCTGTCTCTCTTGCTGTATCCTAAAGGGAGCAGTTAGTTGAGAAATATTGCTGTTTGATCATTTTCATCTTACACTCTTTTTATGTACTGATTTTTATATCAGTTGCAAACATTAAATAGCTGCTAGCCAATGAAAAAGATTCAGTAACTTATCAGCAATGAGGAAAAACTGAATTAATTAACAGAAATTATAGTGATCCTCACTAAAAGCAGTGTAAGAATAGCACTGGCCCAAATAGAGAGTCCTGTGGGAGCCTCGGGAGAAGCTTGTATGCCTTTCATATATTTTTTCTCAATGTGCTTCTCATGCATTAGTCAAAAGAAGAGAAGACACCTGACAGGAAATACTCTAATCACAGAATTGTTGTACATCCAATCAAACTGCCCTTATTAAGTATACTTAAGTAAATTTCAAGTATATTTTAAGTATACTTTGTGTAGTAAGTATACTAATATCAATGTACTACAATTATACTTGTACTTACTTAATTACTTTACATTTCCGCCATTTTGGGGTGAAAGCGAGTCGGCAGCCCTTTCTATGGCAATATCAGCTGCTTTGTTAAAAAAAAAAAAAAAACATAAAGCTGAAATCCAACCTGAATGAAGACAACACAGAATAAAATACTATCACTAGAGATCAAATCCTTTTAACAGTTTATTTTACACACTTTGTGTTTAAATCTTCCACTTTTTTCACAAAACCTTTGTTCTCTAGAAACCCAGTCAGTTTGGGTTAACATTCTTTAAAAGGCTTATAAACACTGAATTATTACCAACATATGAAATTAAATTAAGGACATGCATCAGAAAAATTGGGAATGGTGGACAATAAATATATGAATAGCTTGATTTGCAGTTGTCTAATGTCCGTTAAAGCAAAAGTGTGCAAAAGTGGGAATTATGCGATAATGGACAAATCAATGCATCATGTATTATAAGATTGTTATGTTTGTAGCGTGATTAAAACGTACAATATATATATATATATATATATATTTCAGTTCAGACCTAGATATTATTGCTATTACTCCACTAGGTCTAAAATATATTGTTCACTGAAAACATGATGATCTTAAATTAATTATTAATTTACTTTTAATAAATGTGTAAAGTTGCATAAAATGGAAATACTCAAATTACTATGTTACCTCAGATGGTTGAATGGTTGGATTCCACAACTGGTAAAATAAAACATATAGCTATAAAGACATTTACTGTAGGAACCATACAATTTAACGGTGACTTAATTTAAAAAACTGTTCTATTGCGCTTCAGAATTGGCAGTGAAATTCGCCGATTTTGGATGCGTAAGATGTGAAGGATTCTATGGGCCAGTTAGTATTTTCACCCCATAATGGTGGCCGCGCTACCGGAGCGCCATCTAGTGGCTGTTAGCCAAAAGTATCAAAGTGTCGCCTCTTGGGTTCTCTTTGACTTGGACTAGGTTACGTCAAAAACAGAATAGGGAATTCGTTTACTGTCAGGAATGTGTTGTGTCGCATCCAGTGTATAGGTTCTATTATCTTTTGACGCTTCGCATCGGACATGGTGTTATAGGTCTATTCTTTGAAAACAGCAACAACTTCGTTACAGATAAGACACAGCAGCTTTGCATTCACAAAACTAGGTAAGAACGCATCTTGATCCAATCTTCTTTGTATGCCCTATTTTCGCCGTCAACTCTCCTAGACTCTTTGATAGTAGCCTACCATTTTCTCTCACCAGCTAGCTTAAATGTTAACATCAGTCTGCACATAACATAATAGCGTACCTCCAGCACACAAACAATTTAAATAAATGCAGTTTAGTACGTGAGGATGCCAAGGAATAATTCTGAGTGTAAAAGTAGGCTACATCAAATAAGTATTAAAATAAGCTTAGCTCCGTTACAAGCAAATTAAAATGATAGACATTTATTATTCACAATATGGAAAGAGGAAATAAAACAGTTCATTAAGAGCATGACTCAAACATGCCATTAATGGGCTTATTCAAGTCCTCTTTTATTTTTTGAGTTATTTTTATCCATTTCGCATATCCCACATACAGTGGGTACGGAAAGTATTCAGACCCCCTTCAATTTTTCACTCTTTGTTATATTGCAGCCATTTGCTAAAATCATTTAAGTTCATTTTTTTCCTCATTAATGTACACACAGCACCCCATATTGACAGAAAAACACAGAATTGTTGACATTTTTGCAGATTTATTAAAAAAGAAAAAATGAAATATCACATGGTCCTAAGTATTCAGACCTTTGCTCAGTATTTAGTAGAAGCACCCTTTTGATCTAATACAGCCATGAGTCTTTTTGGGAAAGATGCAACAAGTTTTTCACACCTGGATTTGGGGATCCTCTGCCATTTCCTTGCAGATCCTCTCCAGTTCTGTCTGGTTGGATGGTAAATGTTGGTGGACAGCCATTTATAGGTCTCTCCAGAGATGCTCAATTGGGTTTAAGTCAGGGCTCTGGCTGGGCCATTCAAGAACAGTCACGGAGTTGTTGTGAAGCCACTCCTTCGTTATTTTCGCTGTGTGCTTAGGGTCATTGTCTTGTTGGAAGGTAAACCTTTGGCCCAGTCTGAGGTCCTGAGCACTCTGGAGAAGGTTTTCATCCAGGATATCCCTGTACTTGGCCGCATTCATCTTTTCCTCGATTGCAACCAGTCGTCCTGTCCCTGCATCTGAAAAACACCCCCACAGCATGATGCTGCCACCACCATGCTTTCACTGTTGGGACTGTATTGGAGAGGTGATGAGCAGTGCCTGGTTTTCTCCACACATACCGCTTAGAATGAAGGCCAAAAAGTTCTATCTTGGTCTCATCAGACCAGAGAATCTTATTTCTCACCATCTTGGAGTCCTTCATTCGGGCTTTCATGTGTCTTGCACTTAGGAGAGGCTTCCGTCGGGCCACTCTGCCATAAAGCCCCAACTGGTGGAGGGCTGCAGTGATGGTTGAATTTCTACAACTTTCTCCCATCTCCCGACTGCATCTCTGGAGCTCAGCCACAGTGATCTTTGGGTTCTTCTTTACCTCTCTCACCAAGGCTCTTCTCCCCCAATAGCTCAGTTTGGCCGGACAGCCAGCTTTAGGAAGGGTTCTGGTCATCCCAAACATCTTCCATTTAAGGATTATGGAGGCCACTGTGCTCTTAGGAACCTTAAGTGCAGCAGAAATGTTTTTGTTACCATGGCCAGATCTGTGCCTTGCCAGAATTCTGTCTCTGAGCTCTTCAGGCAGTTCCTTTGACCTCATGATTCTCATTTGCTCTGACATGCACTGTGAGCTGTAAGGTCTTATAGGTGTGTGGCTTTCCTAATCAAGTCCAATCAGTATAATCAAACACAGCTGGACTCAAATGAAGGTGTCGAACCATCTCAAGGATGATCAGAAGAAATGGACAGCACCTGAGTTAAATATATGAGTGTCACAGCAAAGGGTCTGAATACTTAGGACCATGTGATATTTCAGTTTTTCTTTTTTAATAAATCTGCAAATGTCAACAATTCTGTGTTTTTCTGTCAATATGGGGTGCTGTGTGTACATTAATGAGGGGGAAAAAAATGAACTTAAATGATTTTATCAAATGGCTGCAATATAACAATAAGTGAAAAATTTAAGGGGGTCTGAATATTTTCCGTACCACTGTATGTGTGTTTTAGCAAGGTGGTCTGTTTTGCAAGTTGGTGAATGAAGATACTTGCCAGGTCACTACTCCACTTTATTAATTTATCCAGTGTAAAACCCGGACACCGCCACATAAATGTGGCTTTTTGTTAATGACTGTCCATAATGCTGTTGATTTAACACAGAGTAACAGCTCAACACCAGTTACAAAAGACACTGTAATAGTCTGTCACAGGCAATTCTAGTTGCATTTTTCATGAATTAATTCAAATTATCATTTGAATAAGTTCTGGCCCATTGGTGAAATTTTTTTTGGCCCGATGCCAAACTTAATTGCTGACCCCTGACTTAAGACAGGAACACACCAAGCCGACAGTCGGCCGACTAAGTTTTCTCAGTGTGTTCCGCACCGTCGGCTGAAGTTGGTCCTCATCTGCTTTTTTTCGGCCGATTCGACATGTTGAATCGCCGTCGGAGCTTGTCGGTCCGTCGGGCCATCTGATCATTCTGATTGGCTGTTCAGCTACTACCACCTGCTGGTATGGAAAGGCATTTCATCGTATGCAGGTGCAGAATGGATGTGCTACTTGGCTGTCGGCTGTTGGTTTGGTGTGTCAGGGCAACTTTGGACCCAGACGCTGCCGACATGAGCCAACCCCGCAGTCTGCTTTCATCGCCACTAGTTCGTCGGCATCGGTTTGGTGTGTTCCTGCCTTTAGACTTTCATGTCAGTATAAGTCAAGTATACTTAAGTGCAATTTTAAGTGTATTTCTGAGAAGTACATAAAAAGAAGACTGAAAGTATACTTTCTTAGTTTTAGTTTAAAAGAAGTATACTAATAGCACACTTGAATAAATTTCTTTTTCACAAGGGAGAGCAAATTTTTCTGTCAGTTTGTAGAAGGATGTCAAAATAAGCAAGTGTCGACACTGAGGATGAGACCATGAACAAAACAATCCAATGCGAAGGAAAATATTGCCTTAATGCTGCAATAAATACAGGTTATGTTTGGCTGCTACTTGATGTCCAATGTAAAATCTCGAGTCCTGAAGCAAAACCAGTTGAGAACCCAGTTTAATAATCATATTTCTCCCAAGGCTGACACAAATGAAGATATGTGCCCTTCTATTACAGAAAAGCCACAGAAAGAAAACCCGAGCCCTGAGGTAATCAGCCAGCTCCTATTTGAAAGTTTATTGTAAAAAGTTTCATCATCTTGATTTATACAAGAGCAAAAACAAAACTTTTTTGGTAAACTGTCAATGTCATGATATATGTTTTATTTATTTATTTTTTTATGTAAGATGACATTAGATCGATTCACTGTGGTGTTGACATTGGATTCTTCCACCTAACAATCCCAATTTCTTTGTAAGGACAGAGCAAGGTCAGACTGGATCAAACCAGAAAGATATCCATTAAGAGAATCCTTATCAATATGCTAGACACCAGTGAAAGAAAAACATCACTGACCACTTCCTTCCAACTACAGCCCTTTAAAACCATTCATACATACTGTAATTAAAAGAGGAAGTGAACATTTTAGAGAATATCCAGTAACATTTTACAGTAAAGTCTCATTTGGTAACATTAGTTAATGCAAACATGATATATTTTCACAGCATTTATTAATGTTTGTTTACATTAATAGTAAAAATCTAATAGTTCATTGATTGTTCTTGTTAGTTCACAGTGCATTAACAAATGTTAACAAATGCAACTGTATTAGTAAATGTTAAAAACTAACATTGACTATGATTAATAAATGCTGTCAAAAGAAACCTTGTTGTAAAATGTTACCAAATATCCTTTCAAACATTGATTCATGTAGGCGTTTTTCCAGTAATGAACCCTCCATAATTGTTTGCATTTGGTTTATCATTTTAGCAGAGAACTTTTTTTTTCTCTGAACAGATTGGTAGCAGCAAGTCCTAAAAATTACATTTCAACTGAAATTATATACATATATAGCCACCTGGGTCTTGGTTCAGTAATTTTCGACATTCACAGTTTTGTACATTATTATTGCCCTTTGACCTTATGAACACTGATCCCATGTTTTAATGAGTGCTAATGTCCACTCCATTGTACGTGGTGTGAATGTGAGTCTCTGGTAGTGTTGTGATTCTACCCAAAGGTAGTCAATGACTTATTAAGAGTAAATGGAAGAATTTGGCTTCTGCTTGCCACATTGGTCTTACACATCTTTGATTGTTGTTTGTTTTTCCAGCCTATTGGAAGACAGAGACTGTGCCTTTAGGAGAATCAAGATCTTCAACATCACTAATAGAGAGATGTTTCTCCTTCAAGCACTGGCACTCAATTCTCAGAAGAGATACAGTAGGGGAAAAAATCCCCAAAAGAAAAGGTAAAATCAAAATCTGCATGACAACAATGTACCAAACATGGAAAAGTTTTTCACATAGGGGCAACAAATTTGTCAAAATGACCCCCTTTCATATACAAATCCACGAAATTGACTAAAAATGCTGTATTATTCATGCTAGGCCAGTAGTTGGCGATGTAGCTTACTGGCGATAAAGAAACACTATGCACCTATGGACTGAACATGTAATACACACGCACATGGCGTCACAGTTTTCACAAATTCATGTTTATGTACTTTACAAGGAGACGATAACAGTATCATTTTCAAAAACGTGCACTTTGAAACGTTTCTGTTTTCAGGCCCCCAAAACGTTGTTGTCATGTAAATGAACAGCCAAAATGCATAGAAAGTTTTCTGGTTTTATTTGAAAAGGGTGTCATGTAAACACCCCCTTAATATGCCATTTTGCTTATACATTCTCATTTCTCTGTGTGTGTTTGTTGTTGTTGTTGTTGTTTTGAGCCAGTCGTAACCCATCAGCCCTACTGGAAGATGTTGTAAATACAAAGTTCTGGCATGAAACTCTAATGGGCAGGCTAATAGGTCCTTTAACTCACCGGCTTGTAATCACATCATTATCTATAGGACACAGATGATTGGTTCCTGCTGTATAAGTAGCCAATGAGCTTGTGTGCTCAATCTTCAAATACATGAGTAGCATTTGCCTAGCAGTGCAGCACACTTCAGAAACCCTCCACCTCCCCCAGCTCCACCTGGTACGGGTAATTCATGTACGCTATATTGTACAGCAGCAGCATGTCTTACTTGCTCACAGCAGCGTGTCGTGTAGCAGCAGCAGCAATAATCAACAGCAGCAGCAGCGTAGCAGATCTGTTCCACCAAGACCAAACATATCAACATTGTCATACCCATTACCATGCCAAACACTCCAACAGTTGTCATGACAGAACATGACAGAACTACCACAAAAAGATGTGTTTATTAAGTTATGTATTTTTTTTTTTTCATATTTATTAATATTAAATAATATTATATTTAATATTATTGTCACAGTCAGATAACAGGCATATGGCCTGGACTAGTAGCCCTGTCTACTAACTGGGCCATGCTAACCAGCCAAATTTGACCCCTTTGTTGTACATATCAATTTAATTAATAGAAACAAGCTTAAACAATTGCATTGAGTATGATAAACAGTTATAGTAACTAATATTACAGTTCAAATACAGTTTTTTTCCCCTCCATTATCTGTATGTCAAGGTTTGTCAAGGTCCAATAGCATTAGGTCCAAGAACCAATAACAATAAATATTTTTAATGTGTTGTGAAAGGACTTTTAGAACAAGATAAGATGAAAACTTTACTGATCCCGCAAGGGAAATTAAGATTTTACTCAGACTACAGCCATAAAAGACAAACAGCATTTTCAGAAAGCATTTGGACACTTTAGCAGCACTTAAAAACATGTGAATGTCACTGCATTGGATAAAATATCAAAGCAAGTGGAATTTATTTTAAAGACATAGCACAAGCACAATTTTGTTTGTTAGATTTCATATTATAAAACAACCACTATATGGTTCAAAACTAAGACAATCGTGGGATCATTTTATCTGCATAAATACTGTATATTTGCATAGGACGATAAATATACTATATAGCAAATCTCAACTATTTGATTGCTTGTATCATCGCAAAATGTAAATTAGCTTGTATTATCTCCCAGCTCTAATCTGCTAAAAGTGACTATTAAGTATTAAGATATTACAACCATTAAAGTGACCATATTATGCTTTTTCAGACATTATGTTTCATGTAGTGTGTAATATAGCTATTTGTGAATGTAAAAGAACTGCAAAATTTTAAACTTTCCAACGTCTACTTTGACCCAGATGAGGCATGGAAAAGTTTGGTTCATGTTGTCGACATGTCGAGAAGATGCTGTTTTTGACCTTGGATGCATGTAATCCTATTGTAGGAGTCTCCAAAGCTAGCATTATAGGGGCACTTTAACATCATTAGTTTCTGTTGAGCTGCTTTGAAGCGATGTGTATTTTGAAAAGCACTATATATACATTCAACTTGACCTGACATGTCCATATTTAATGTAGAATTACTGGATCAGTAGGATGCTTGTTGTCTGATTTTTGTCACTTAAAACACATGATTTAGTTGTACTTGTTTAGTTTGAATTGTTTTGTCCAGTTTAAGAAGAAAGATAAAGGGACAAGCCTTCTGTTCCCAAAAACCCATTACTTGAGGCTTCAATTACATAGGCTTATTTCTCTGGTCAGAAGCAAAGAAATGGAGGTGGAGGTCCTGGAAACAAACAGGCACTGAGGTCTCAATGGCATTTAAGTTATTTTTTGCATCTACAGAGATAATTTATTGAAATTACAGTGCGATGGCTGGAATGGAATACTCATCTGCTCGCAGCCAAATCTCTCATTACAGAAAACAGATACAATCGAGAGTTTGTCATCCCTAAAACTGGCTATAGCGGATTTTATTTGTGCCTCTCGGCATTGTAATTAATGGTTCAATTTCCCAGGCCTTTGTTAGAGAGTGTAATTACTTTAGGAAATGTCTCTATGGCAAAGGCAGTCCCTTATGATTGTCCGTCTCTCTGTCTGTCTCACAAGCACTGAAACTTTTTCAGGCACAAATTTTGCTGCACTAAACAATCAGCTTCAAATACAGCAGTTTCCAAATAAAAGCTCTAAAAGGAAAAAGACAAATCCTTCTCGGGATGCTCACGCCGCTGTTTTGCTGATCACTTGCACGGCACGTCTATTTGAAGCGTGAACGGCAGAGAAAACAGTATTTGCACGCCATTTCTAAGCTGTATTTGGCTTGCTGGCTGTTTGCATTCGAAGACACTTTCTCGTGCTGCCTGTGGTGCTATAGCGGGACCCCAGAGAATCTGACGGCGGTCACATGAGCAGCTTCTCTCCTCCCTGGAGGTCCAATTACTGCTGGCTTTAGAGCACTGGTCAGGCTGGAGAGAGTCTGAGCGCTCCGGGTCTTCTGCGCCTCTGATTAGTCAAACACTGCCTGAGAATTAGAACATGATCTAGAACACAGTGATCTTTCAGACCGTCTTTGGTGTCTTCAAGGATGAACATTTAAAAAGAAATGAGCAAACTTTGAATAGTAAATGGAGCAGTCTGACTTGTGCATGTCTGTTTGAATTATTAAAGATATAATATATGTGAAAATATGATATTAACATCACCATTACTGTGAATTTTATGTGATTTTGAAAATTGAATGTGGCAAGTTCTTCAAACGGCTTGTCTTGCCATAACGAATTATGGATTATGGATTAATTTATTTGTGCTGAAAACAAAAAACAAAAAAACAAGCGCCAATGGCCCCAAAAGTCACTTAAAAAGAAAATATCCATTGATCTGTTATCTGAAACAAATGATTTCTCAATTTCTCAAATCTAATGTTACTTCTTTTCAGAGCCATTTTTGCAATTACTTTCAACCAGTTTTGTTTGAGAAATATTTAATTAAAAAATGTACATATATCTTCTGTTGAAGACTCAGGACAAAACTGCACTGGGTGTGTGGAGGTATAAAAATATATAGGTTGACAGGCAGGTAGGACATCCTATCATTGCATTCAGACAAACATTATTTGGTCCCGACACATACTGTAAGATGTACATGTAATATTTTTTTTTTTTTTTTTTTTTTTTTTTTAATATTTAGACCAATTATATTGCTATCGCTAAGTGTTTATGAAAAACATTGCCTACTCTGCTTTTAAAGGGTTAGTTCACCCAAAATTACTCACCCTCATGTCGTTCCAAACCCTTAAGACCTTCGTTCATCTTCAGAACACAAATTAAGATATTTTTGATAAAATCTGATGGCTCAGTGAGGCCTCCATTGCCAGCAAGGTAATTAACACTTTCAGATGCCCAGAAAGCTACTAAAGACAAAAACAGTTCATGTGACAACAGTGGCTCAACCTTAATGTTATGAAGTGAAGTGATACTTTTTGTGCGCCAAAAAACAAACAAAATAAAGACTTTATTAAATAATATCTAGTAATGGTTCAAAACACTGCTTCATGAAGCTTCGAAGCTTTACAAATCTTTTGTTTTGAATCAGTGGTTCAGAGCATGCAAAAGTCATGCCCCCAGTGGTGAACCATTGAAATTTCAAAACACTTATGACGTAACGAAGCCTTGTGACTTTGGCAGTTTGATACATGCTCCGAACCAATGATTCGAAACAAAAGATTCGTAAAGCTTCAAAGCTTCATGAAGCAGTGTTTTGAACCATTATTAGATATTGTTGAATAAAGTCATTTTTTTGGGGTTTTTTGGCACACGAA